>NC_092876.1:7210295-7475295 GCF_028372415.1 Notamacropus eugenii | reverse complement strand
CATACAAAGGGGGGCCTGCTATCATAGGTTCTTTGGTCTGTTTTTCAGAGAGCAAAGATAAATTTTGGGGAGTTAAAAATCACTTTAGTCAAACACACACACACACACACACACACACACACACACACACACATACATATCATTCACCAATAGAGAAAAATGCAAGAAGAGGCAAACTTCCAATTGTCTGACCATACATACATAGTTACCAGAGAGGGAAACACCAACATCCGCACTTTCAAAGGCTGGGGAGCTGCTTAGCAGCTTCCCAGAGTCTCAAATGGCACACAAAGCTTCTTCCAAAAATGAAGTCCCAAAGTAAAACCTCATATCAAAATTTTGATACAATTTTTAGAGCCAGAAGGCATCACAACCCTTCAGAACCAATGCCTCATTTACAAAGCTATGTGCCTTCCTACAAATCTTCCCAGACCCATTAATGAGTGGAGAAATATTCCCTAATCACATTATTCAGTTAGAGGCACTTTATATTTAAAAAAAAAAACATAAGGAAAAATCCTTCTTTGCTTGCCCTTACAATTCATTAAGAAGACACCTTACTCTATTGAATTAAATGATTTTGAAAAAAATAATAAAACACACTGCAATCTTGTATTCTCTATATCATTGTGTTTCTTAAATGGAAGAAAAGATATAATGTCCTACAGAAATTTGTAATATGAAATCCTGTCCATTTGCTTCTAATAATTCTCTGTATAATGAATTCTCTTACAACAGTTTCTTATATAAAAAGTGCTTATTAAGTGACTCACTCATTTTATGCCTTATTAGCAATGCCTTCTATACTTATGTGAATTATTCTTGCAAGTATTAGATAAGTATTTTGTTGTCATTCAGTCATTTAAGTCGTGTATGATTCCTTGTGACCCCTATAATTGCCTGGCAAAAGTATTGGAATAGTTTGTCATTTCCTTTTCTGGCCTATTTTACAAAGGAGAAGACTGTATCAACCTCTTTTAAGTGATGTTGACAGAGTCAGAAAGCTAATGTCAGAGTCTGGATTTAAAATCAGGTCTTCCCGACTCCATGACTAAGGTTCTATCCACTGTGCCACCTTGCTAGGGATCATTAGTAACTCATACTTTCTTGTTTATTTTTTGAGGGTTATGAATAAGACCTGGATTTTTAGTAAGCCTTTTATATCATCCCCCCCCCTCTTTCTTCCCCCTCTCTCATACCTTGACACTACTGAATACAAAAAGGCAATAAAAAAACCCTGGAGGGTGGTGGAGCCAAAATGGTGGAGCAGAGAGAGGGAATGTCTTTTATTTTTATTTTTGCAGGGGAGAAGACAGGGCAATTGGGGTGGCAGTGACTTGGCCAAGGTCACACAGAGAGTAAGTTTCAAGTGTCTGAAGACAGGGACCCTCTTGAACTCTCCCCCAACACCTCGAAATACCTGTAAAAATGACTCAGAAACAAATTTTAGAACACCAGAATCCACAACAAGAGAGAGTTAAACAAATTTCCAGCTCAAGACAACCTGGAAGATCAAAAGAAAATGTCTACTGCAGTGGGCTGGGAGAGGAGTACAGGCCAGCAAAGGCTGTGCCAACATAGACTGCAACCAGTGAACCTGGAGCAGGCCTCACGGTACTGAACTGCTGGCAGCTATGGTGGTTTCAAGATTTCTCAACCCACAAATGCCAGACATTAGGTTAGTAGGAAAGGTCTGTCAGATGTGGGCGAAAGAGGAGTCCACTCCAGCTCTGGCCACAGCACAGCCCAGTACCCAGAAAACTCGGAATAGGCGTTGTGAGTGACTAAATCAGCAGTGACAATGACAGCAGTGGCAGTAGTAGTGGAAGCAGTGGACAGGGCTCTCAGTCCTTAGATGTTAAGGGGATAGAACAACTGATGAGAAGGGTATTTCATGGGTCTCTTTGCTGGCACCGAGGCAAAATTCTGTTGCTTTGCCCATACTTGGATCTGGGTTGCAGTGCTAGGTGGCATTTCTGGGGCTTAGAGGAGCACTGGCATAGCAGAGCTTGTGGAAGCAGTGGGGAGGGAACCTTTGTCACAGTTCCAGGTCAGAAAATAGTGCTTGTGATCACTCACAGACCAGAGCACAGGACAGGAGAGGAGTAAACACCTCTCCTTAGATCATACTACTTTGAAAGAACTGCAAACTTACAGATCCTAGAAGATTCACTGAAAACAGTGCACAAAACCCCTGAAGCTTGGGACAGTACACCCTTGACACTAAAAGCACAACTTTTCCTAAACAAAAGTTAAAAATTCAAATAACTGACTTGAAAAATGAACAAATAGCAGAACAAAGCTCAGACTACAGAAACTTACTTTGACAACAATATCAAAACATACACTCAGAAGAAGAAAATAAACTACAATTCCTACATCTGAAGCTTCCAAGAAAAATATGGGTTGGTGTCATGCCATGAAAGAGCTTTAAAAGAGTTTTGAAAGCCAAGTAGGAGAAGCAAAGGAAAAATTGGAAAGAAAAATGAGAATGATGCAAGAAAAATATGAAAAAATGAGTTTATCACGTACTAAATAAAGGAGACCCCCCCAAAAAATCCAGAAGAATATAACATCTTAAAAATAGATCAAATAACTAAAGAGGTCCAAAAGGTCAGTGAGGAGAAGAATTTCTTAAGAAGCAAAATTGGCCAAATGGAAAAGGTGGTCCAAAAACTCACTGAAGGAAATAATTCCTCAATAATTAGAATGGGGGAAATGGAAGTTAGTGACTCGCTGAGAAATCAAGACATTATAAAACAAAACCAAAAGAATGAAAAAATAGAACTCATTATGAAAATATCTCATTGGAAAAACAGTTGATTGAAAATAGATGCAGGAGAGATAATTTAAAAAATATTGATCAATCTCAAAATTATGATAAGAAAAGCCTAAATATAATTTTCAGGAAATTATCAAGGAAAACTGCCCTGATCTTCTGGAATGAGAGGATAAAATAAAAATGGAAAGCCTCCACTCATCAATTCTGAAAGATATCCCCAAAGGAAAACTCTAAGGAATATTAAAGGCAAATTTCAGAGTTCTCAGATCAAGGAGAAAATATTGCAAGCAGCCAGAAAGAACCAATTCAACACTGTGGAAACCCAATCAGGGTAACACAATATTTAGGAGCTTCTATGTCAAAGGCTCAGAGGGCTTGAAATATGATGTTCCATAGTTCAAAGGAGCTAGGATTAAAACCAAGAAAAAAAATCATCGGTATTACGAAAATGAATTATTGAAGCAAAATATATTCAATGAAAGTAAATCTTTAATCTTACTTTCAGATAAGATAGAAAATATAGAGAGAATAAAGGAAAACAAAAAGTGGGCTCTCAGTTACTAAATCACAAGTTGAAGAGCGGTATGACAAATGTTATGATTGAGGAAATTGAAAGGAAGGCATCGTTCATGCAGAAATCTTGGGAGAATTTCTATAAGTCATAGATGGATCAAATGTCGGGGGGGAGGAGTATTAGCTATGAAAGACGGCCACATCACATCCACGAACTTGGGACCTGATGAAAATAGTGGAACAGAGAAGAAGCTCTTCTTCAGCAGAGTGTAGAAATTCAATAGGTTTCACTGGGACATTATGAATGTAAGATTAATTTGTGTTAATTGTTAAAAATCTCATGAGTGGGAGTCCTGCAGAACATTTCAGAATGAATCTAGACTCAGGAATTGGACTTATTCTTCCAAGTTTTCTTGGTGTTCTTCTGTGGCTGAAGAAGGATCACATAGCATTTGGGTATGAAGATGCAGCCTAGCAAGCCAGCACTGGAGCTCAAGATGGAGAAGACCTCCACGGCCACCATCATCTTCCCCTTGGTGCTCTGGTACGTGGGGAGGAAGGAGACCCAGACACTGCAGAAGACCAGCATGCTGAAGGTGATGAACTTGGCTTCATTGAAGGTGTCAGGGAGATTTCTAACTAGAAAAGCCACAGTGAAGCTCCCCAGGGCCAAGAATCCCATGAAGCCCAGGACAAAGTAGAAGGCAATGAGAGAGCCCTCATTGCACTCCAGGATGATGTACTCATAGTCAGAGTGTGTGTCTGTCTGTGGGAATGGGGGAGAGAGCAGCAACCAGATTCCACAGAGCATGACTTGAATCAAGGTGCAAAAAAGAACAAGTGAAATGGGTGCTCTGGATCTGAGCCATTTCCTGCTGCTGCTGCCTGGCCTTGTGGCTCTGAAGGCCAGGACCACAGTGTTTGTTTTGGCCAAAACAGAGGAGATGGCTACTGTGAACAGGACTCCAAATGTTGTTTGTCGTAAGAGGCAAGTGGTGGCAGTTGGGCGGCCAATGAAGAGTAGAGAGCAGAGGAAACAGAGGGTAAGGGAGATGAGGAGAATGTAGCTGAGATCCCTGTTATTGGCTCTGACTATGGGGGTGTTTTGGTGCTTCACAAAGACCCAGAGAACTAGAGCTGTGAGGAGAGAGAGGCCAACAGCTACAGAGGCCAAAGTCATGCCCAAGGGTTCTTCATAGTCCAGGAAGGTCACCATTTTGGGGAGGCACTGATCCCTCTGCCTGTTGGGATATTGATC
Source organism: Notamacropus eugenii (assembly GCF_028372415.1). Lineage (NCBI taxonomy): Eukaryota > Metazoa > Chordata > Mammalia > Diprotodontia > Macropodidae > Notamacropus > Notamacropus eugenii. The sequence goes on along the minus strand of NC_092876.1, from coordinate 7,470,742 downwards.
TTCAGGGCATTTCATGCATTGATCTGTGTCTGAAGAGAACATGCAAGATCTCAATAGGTGAGCCTCAGTAAAGCTTTCCTATCAAAGGGCTAAAATATCACCGTTACAATGACACAAATTGCTCCATCTGGTCCCATGGGAATCAGAATCTAGTGGCAGTGGACAGAGCATGGGATTTGGAAGACCTGAGTTTGAATGCAGTCTCAGACACCCTGTGGCTTTGTGATCTTGGGTCAGTTAATTTCTTTCGATCTCAATTCATCATCTCTAAAATGTTGATAATAATTGTACCTCTCTCACAAAATTATTATGAGTAACGAATGAACAAATGAAAAGTGTTTTCCAAGCCTTAAACATCTATAGAAAGGCTAGGTATTTTGAGCATCATTCTTAGAGTCCTTTATAAACAAAGTTACCACCGCCAATTGTTATTACTCTTATTATTACTACAAATTTGACAGCAGTGTGTCAGAAAGTGTTGCTGACTTGATTTACTCTACCTGGGTCACAACCACAATTTTAAGGGTCCATCTCTTCAGCTTGGAACTCTCTCTTCTTTGTAATCCCTTCTCAAAGGAAAATGACTCCCTGATTGCCCTGAATACATTAGCCTTTATAGATTTCTTCTGGAATTGTGTGTGGAGATACAAGTCCTACAACTTTTAAAGATCTTGTTTCCTTTGCCATTTCTGGTGGTGCTTAGTCTATTGATGATGGCATGTCTCTGTACATGTAGTTGTTGACGTCATATTTTGAGGGCTTAACCAACATGGTTCTTAAGTTTCTTTGAGAGAAAACAATTTGGAGTATTCTAGGAATGTTGATGAAAAGAACTGGCATCATTGGCCTGGAGAAGATTCTGAAGGGACAAGACATCCATCACCATGTATGTGTAAAGGACTGTCATATGGAGGGCAGACCAGACTTGCTCTGTTTGTTTCCCTGTGTGAAAACCAGAGATAGCTGAGAACTGAGGAGAGACAGCTGTAGGCTGTATGTCACGGACAGCTCTTCAATGGTGAGTGTGGTGTAGAAATGGGCAGGGCTTCCTGGAAATGGTGGGGTATCCCTTCTTGGGGGTCTTTAAGTAGAACTTGGATAACCCCTTGTTGGGTATGTGATATTGAGGAACTGATGGCTGCTGAGTGCCTTCCAATTTTCAGATGTAATGGTTCTCAGAGTCCTTTAATTTATTAGAACCCAGCACTATTTCCCTTCATTAACAGATCAAAATCTCATGAGATATTGTTTTCAATTATTAAAGGAACAACGGAGGAGGGACAGGATGTGTGGTAGTTCTAGGATAAAAACTTTCTTTCTCTTGTGTTCTGGGCAGGACCCTCCTCAACTCTTTCTATTTTTGGTGAGGATAGCAATGTCCAGTTAACCTTTGAGCCATGCTCAGGAGACGCCCTTCAAAACCTACTGCTTTCACTGACTCCCTGCTGAGGAGAAAACATTTTCCAAAAGACTTCCTTTACTCATCAATGATTATTGTAAGAACTTTTTCACAGAGGCATTGCTATGCAGTTAGATTTCTTCCACAGAATATATTACTCCTTCTTTTGTAGCATTACTACCGATTTTTCAAAGTTGTGCCTAGTTAGCTTTGTCATATGAAATTTTCTCTTCAAAATATATTTGCATCTTCCTAAAGATCAGAGTTTTATGTTGAATGGGTGGAAATATGGGCATGAAGCGAGTCACTGGTCATTCAAAAGGGAAGGAATTTCCTGAGTGAGTGATGAGGCTGTCTATTTGGTATTCATTGTTAAACATATTAAGTAAACATCTAGGAAAGAAAGTTGAGATGAATTGAAAAATGCAATGAATTTCAGTTCAGTGTGACAACTCAGAAGTACTAGCTCTCTTGAATAGTTCCATGAGTAAAACTGGTCACTTTACCTTTCTCTTCTATAATACTAGAACAAAGTAGTTGTATTTTGTGATCGTTGACAATAGGCAATCTTTCCAAAAGTCTATCCCTGGACCATGGTGTCCCAGTGAAATTGGGCAAGAAATTCCCAATTTGGTGGACCTGAAATCCACAAACTCTCTTTAATATCGATCAGTTGGGCCTTCAATCTGTTTGATTTTTTTTCTGATCTTTCCTGTATGAGCTTTCCATGGTCCCTAGACATCATGTTCCATAAGAAGAAAATTTTCATTGCCTAAATGTGACCTGGGATTTCTCTAGTTTCCCTGGATCTGTGTTTGGTGAGGAAATAGGAGAGTATCTACATAGACTTACCTGTCTGATTGGAAATCTGCCCCTGTGGGCAAGGGGTACAGTCAAAACAGCAGATGGGTTTTCCCTCCTTGGCTTTTATCTGGAATCCAGGGCCACAGCTTTTACTGCATCTGGAGAGAGGAGGCTACACAAGGAAGTATTCAAAGTCTTAAAAAAGTATAATGGTCCTTTGACTGCTCAATGACTGCTCAAGTCCTTGAAGAATTTTCTCTGAGATTTGGGAATTTGATCTTTGCCAAATGCACTCTGGTGGATTTCTTCAGGAGAACAATTATTGTAATACTCTCTCTCTCTCTCTCTCTCTCTCTCTCTCTCTCTCTCTCTCTCTCTCTCTCTCTCTCTTTCTCTCTGTTTCTCTGTCTGACTCTGCCTCTCTGTCTCTCCTCCCAGGGCATTTCTTCATTAATTATTCCTCCTACTTAAAAGTGATCACCTTTACTAAGTAAGATCATTTTTTTAATTGATTCAATCAGAACGGGATCAATCTACTTCCTTGAAGGAGTTAAAGGCATCCTTTGAGATACTTGTCAATAACCAAAGAAATTCATGTATAAGAATGCATTTGTTTCAGAACTAAAGATTCTGAGGGTCTGAAGGTAGAGATATTGGAACAGGCTTTTTATTCCAGCATCCTTCTCAGGAGCAAAGTCAGGGCTGAACTGTGTCAGAGAAGGGAGAATCCATGGCAAAGAAGTCAGGGAGGGAACCTAATATTAGCCTTAAGCTTGACATTTCTCCAACCAAGATTTCAGTGCACTTATTATTGAACTCATTTTTTTGTCTAAAATATAATCTACAAATCATAGAGAGAGGAATGACATTTGGAAGATACTGTTATTACCTTTGTATCTCCCCCAACACCCAACCCAGAAATCGGCAAATATAAATTCCTTAACAAATTGATTTTGCACAAATCCATCAATATCTAAATGAGTAAGGAGAGAATTTTTTATATTTTCATTATCCATGCCATTCTCAAAATTTATTGTGCCACCGATACATTAGGTAACATATTTAAAACACAATTGTACCTGGCTACTCAGTCAGTCGGTGCTTATTATGTGCCAGAAACTGTGCTAAGCACTGGGGATACAAAGAGAAGCAAAAATCTAATTTAGTGTTATTTTAAATAGTCTTAATAAACAATTTATTTTGTTTTAGTTTTTGGTATCGAATTTTCAAGCTAATGTATTTATTTTTAGTTTTCATCAGTCACTTTCACAAGTTTTAAATTTTTGCCCCCTCCCTTCCTTCCCCCTCCTTAAGATGGTATGCAATCCAATATAGGTTCTACATATTTCCTATTAAACACTCCTGTTAAAAATATTTTCATATTAATCATGCTGTTCAGAAGAATTACAATGAATGAGAGTAACCACGAGAAAAAAAAAACCACATAAACAAAACCAAACCAAGAAAAGTCTGCCTCAATCTGCATTCAAACTTCATGTTTCTTTTTCTGGATGTGGATGGTATTTTCCATTGTCAGTCTCTTGGAATTGTTTGAAGTTCTTGCAATTTTTGAGAAGAGCTAAGTCTTATCAGTCACTCGTTGCTCTCTGTGGCTGTAACTGCATACAGGGTTCTCCTAGTTCTGTTCACCTCACTCAGCATCAATTCATATAAATCTTTCCAGGTTTTTTTGAAGTCTACCTGTTCTTCATTTCTTATAGGACAATAATATTCCATTTTATTCATATACAACAACTTGTTTGGCTATTCTCAATTTGATGGGCATCTCCTCAGTTTCTAGTTCTTAGCCACCACAAGAACAGCTGTCATAAATATTTTTGTACTTGTGAATGCTTTCCCCATTTTTGTGGTCTCTTTGAGATGCAGCACTAGAAGTAGTATTGTTGGGTCAAAGGGAATGCACATTTTTTAAAGCTCTTTATGCTTAGTTCCAAATTGCTCTTCTGCATGGTTGGATCAACTCACAACTTTACCAACTATGAATTAGTGTTCCAATTTTCCCACACCTTCTCCAAGATTAACATCGTCCTGCTTTGTCATGCTCGCCTATCTGATAAGTGTGATGTCATAATTCAGAGTTGTTTTGATTGGCGTTTCTCTAATCAATAGTGATTTAGAGCATTTTTTATAAGACTATAAATAGCTTTAATTTCTTCCTCTGAAAACTGCCTGTTCATATCCTTTGACCTTTTACCAATTGGAGAATGACTTGTATTCTTGTAAATTTGACTCAGTTCTCTCTATATTTTAGAAATAAGTCCTTTATCAGAGATAGTAGTTGTAAAAATTCTGTCCTAGTTTTCTGCTTGGAATTGTTTGTTATGATAAAAATGATCAATCACTCCCTCAGCCCTAAAGATCATCCAAGTTTATCAAAACTTCCATTCTCTGAACTGTTTAGCATCATCAACATAAAATCTGACAGTGACTAAACTGTTTCTACCGACTTGATTCAGTACTTTTGTCTATTCCTTGATACTAACATCCTAGGTCTGTCAACACTTGCTTTGCTGACTGTGTATATTGTCTTTTGATTGTGACATTGTCTGTAGAAGTAAAGAGATCCCTGTAGTAGAGGGAGCTGGCATATTTATAAATATGTGACATGGTCTGACGTAAAAGGAGAAAACATTATTCCCATTCATGGAACCTAGAGCTAGGAAGTGGATAATCCATGATTTTGTTCCAGGGTTTCAAAAGATTTAGAGCCTTCATATCGCTCAGATGGCTACAGAAGCATAGACACTTGACTGTGCTTAGCAACAAATGACCAAGGATTATTAGTTCAAATAGGAAGTTCCTGAATACTCCTACTTCCTTTTACCCTGGGTGCCATGGACCAGATGGATTCTCCTGCTCCCCTCGCTGTCCAGTGGGGAAGTCTCTCTGTCACTTGGGCTCTCCACACAAAGGAGAATATATCCCAGTGCCCTTGTCTTTACTTCAGCTCAACTGACTCTGACATAAAACACCCAATTGGCAAGTTGCTCCCTTCAGGCAGGCTTTGTGTCATTTGCCCACAGTATGAAATAGTGACTATTCTGAAGTGCTATATTCTTAATGTTTACATCTTTCACAAAACCAACATTTCAATTATTATTCACCTTTTTGCCAAACTCGGGCCATTGTATTGACTTCTCATGGATGGTGAAATCTTGGCTGAGAGGAGCCCGAGGAATAAACTCTCCCACTTTCACCAAAACTTCGGTATCATTACCAAAGGCCACATAGTTGAGAATATCATAGTTCGCCACTGAGTGCTTCTTCTTATCCAAGACCACTTGGTTCCCCGAACTGTCCTTAAACTGGATGTTCTTCAGAAAGGAGTGGAGCTAAAAGTGAAGAACGTTGGGTAGAAATTCTCCATTAGAAATATCTCAGAGATGGGTGCTAGATTCTATGGTAACACTTTTCTGAATGATTTGGATAGGAATAGAATGCTGAAGTTTTTTAAGTGTCACAAAACTAGGCTAACACAACCAAGATCCAGACTAGAAGGTTGGACCAAATCTCAGTCTGGAAATAGGGAGTTTTGAAACTGGACAAAAAGGCAAGAAAGGTGTCCCCAGTTTGATGAGAGTGGAGTTGGGAAAGGAGAAACAGCTAATTTCATACAATACCTCTAATGCATTATATGTTCCAACAAAACTAGCATGCTGGCTGTTCTAGGAATTTAGGATTAGTTCACCCAATTCCATTCATAGACTCCTATGGCTGAAACATACTTGTAGCTCACCTCTGCCTTCTAGAATCTCTAACTTCCATACATATTATTTATATGCCACCCCTTACAAAAATCCTTTCTGAATTTCCTTATCAAAACTTTCTGTTTCCAGATTGATATTTGGCTCAACCTTCTAGTCTTCCATTGGAAGCATGCTGAATAACTCCAGGGAGGAGATCTGCAGTGTCCACTTCTTGTAAACCTTCATGGCAAGCTCTCATTCTGTTTCTCCTTTCCCATTTCCACTCATCAATCTGGGGGCACCTTTCTGGCCTTTTTCTCCAGGTTCCAATGGAATCCAACAAGTGTTTATAAGTGCTCAGTGTTTGCTAGGTCTTGGAGGTAGAAAATGAACATAAAGTCTATCTGCCCCTAAAAATCTTACATTCTATTGGAGGATGCAACATTGAAACAGAAAAGTAAATCCAGTGTAATTATAGGAGGAGGAAAACACTAGCCAATAGAAAGGGGATTTCCATAGCACCTACTCCTTGCCAGCACTGTGCCAAGTATGTTTAACGTTTGATAAAGGAATTCAGAAAAGCTTTTTAAAGTGGTAGTATATAAACAGAGTCTGTAAGGAAGCTGGAGATTCTAGGAGGCTGAGGTGAGCTATAGGTATATTTCAGCCTTAGGGGCCTATACAAAGGCATGGAGTTGCGAGAACTAATCCTAGAACAGCCAGCATGCTAGTTTTGTTGAAACATATAATACATTAGAGGTATTGTGTGTCATTAGCTTGGAAAGCCGAAATTGGAGAGTGGACTTTCAATTCCAAGCTGAGGAGTTTTTATTTTCTTTTAGAGCCTATAGGGAGCCATCAATGGTTCTTGACCAAGAGTGCAACATCATGTTTGTTCAAGGGAGTGACATCGTGAGACGTTTTTGAGAGTAGTTTTGTGTTACATATTTTTATATTTCTTTATGTATATATACATGTTGCACATATATATATACACACACATAAATGTAGGACATATATGTTTTGTGTATATGTTGTTTTGTCCTTTTACTTTTTGAAGACATCATGGGTGATGTTTTAACTTGTGCATGAATTGGATGTAAATGAAGTAGATTTATCCAGAGTCATCTGTCTCACTTTCTCATCCTCAGTCATTGAAGTCTAGTGACAGGACAGAGGTCAAGATGACTGGTATGGCCCAGGATGCAGTGGATGACATTTGCATAACCAAGCTCAAAGTGATCCACAGTTCCTGGTTCAGCTGACTTTCTGAATGTTGAACCAAATTGTTTCAATCCACGCAATCACCTAGGGAAAGTATTTGCATGATTGGGATAGATTATCTCATAACTCAATAAGAAGTTCCAGGTCTGTTGGTTATTCTCAGCCTTATTTAGCCTGTCAAGCCAGATGATTCCTGGGTAGTGACTTTTGCCCATGCTACAGTTTCTTGGAGTGAGAGATGAGAATTTGTTGAATTAGGTGTACACCAAAGATGGATGAAGAGAGATGAAAAGGACTCCCCAAGTCCTCACATCAGAGATGCTAATCCTCCAGCACATCCTAAACATTGCCTATCTGTACACACTTTATTTTTGGTCAATCATTTCTGTTATGTCTGACTTTTTGTTTCCTGTTTAGAGTTTTCTTGGCAAAGATACAGGAGTGGTTTGCTGTTTCATTCTCTAGCTCATTTGACAGATTAGAAAAATGAGGTAAACAGTATTAAATGTACTATCCAGGTTCACGCAGCCACTAAGTGTGTGAAACCACATTTGAACTCAGGAAGATAAACCCTCCTGATTCCAGGAATTCATTATGTCATCTCTCTGTCTCTGTCGCTGTCTCTCTGTCTCTCTGTCTCTGTCTCTCTCTGTCTCTCTGTCTCTCTCTCTCTCTTTCTCTCTCTCTCTGTCTCTGTCTGTCTGTCTATCTATCCATCTACCTATCTTATCTGTCTGCCTGTCTGTCTGCCTGTCTGTCTGTCTGTCTGTCTGCCTCTCTGTCTTTCCATCTGGCTGTCTATCTACAAGCACATATATTTACATATGCATATATACATATACAGGTACACACATATGAACATGCTTTTATATTCACACATGTATATGTATATACATACATATGTGCACCCAAATACTGTATGTGTTCATCCTTCATTGCTGAAAAAGATCATGCCATCCGAGAAATAATGATATGACTTGCACATGACTTTGTTTTGAGTGAGGGAGGGCTGTGCAGGTAAGTAGCCTCACATTTCCTCCAGAGCCATTTGAATCCAGTGGCCAGATATTCATCAGGATGACTGGAGATGAACTCATGATGAGGCAACTGCAGTTAAGTGAGTTGCCCAAGGTCACACAGCTAGTGAGTGGCAAGTGTCTGAGGTGAGATTTGAACTCAGGTCCTCCTGACTCCTGCATTGGTGCTCTATCCACTGCACCACTTACCTGGCCCACATACAAATATGCACGTATGTGTGTATATGAACAAATATATATGGAAGTAAATATATGTATATATGCATATATGTGTATGGAAATGTTTATACACATCCACACACACATGTTGTCTCTTCCATCATTAGGTTCCTGAGAGTAAGTTTTTTTTCATCTTTGTTTTCATATCTCCATTGCATATCATATTATTTGTCAACTAATAGGACCATTATAAATGCCTATTTGTTAATTTATTGGCAGCTCTGTAAGTGATGAATTGGAGCTAGGACATACGGGAATCTAAGAGGACAGCATCATGCTAGTGCTTGAGACTAAAGACAAAAAAAAGAGAAATTCCTACTCTCAAGGGGCTTATGTTTTAGAAAAGCCACTACAGAAATCTTTGTTTTGAGACTAAATATCCCATTTGAAGGTTTACATCTAGGCCACTGAGTCCAGCTTTTTTATTTCTAGATAAAGTCTAGGGAGATCAAGGATCTTGGTCAATGGCACCTGGGTAGGAAGTTTCAGAGGCAGGATATGGAACCTGATCCTCTGGCTTCAGAACCAGGGCTCTATCCATTGCACCATGCTGCTGTGGCGTATCTAAGGGTTTCAGGAAATGGAGAGATGCTTGCCTCTGACTTCCTTAGACCCCAGTGGAGACATGGACACTGTAGAGTTAATAGTCCTCCCTTTCCCATGATATCTTCCTGGTCAAAGATAGGCAGGAAACAGGTGACCTGGATTCTCACTTCTCCATCCTATCACATGGATCTGAAATGATCACAATGCTATAAAGATGAGAAATGAAACACTATGCCCTGAATCTACCTGTCTGCTGTGTAAGGGTTTTGTCACTGAAAAATGAGGTGAGCTGAGTTACTAAACCCTTTTCCCTTTTCAGAACATGACAGTTCCCATAGTCAATAATTTGGACATCAGTGCTTATAGGGGGCCCTTACCTTCCAGGGGTAATCAACCTTGTTCTCTCCTTCTCTATTGGGTTCCACTTCTGATCTCAGCAAGAACATTTCATGAAGAGCCCAGGCCACAGCATACACAGCAGTGTAGACGGCATAACTCTGGGCAGGCATAGCGATGTCTAAATAACTCCAATGTAGTGTGTCCAAGGAAGCATTTGGTGAACACACCCCTCCATCTACCTTTCCATGTTTATATGTACATCCAAAAGCTGCATTCCAGAAGTTCCTAAGGAAAATATCCTCTGGGTACTTGTTAGGGTTAATGGTTTTCAGAAAATGTTTGAACCCAGGAATCTGACTTGTCTGATCTGAAAGTACCAGAGCCCCATTGAAATGACCAAAATAGTAATAACCAGGTTTCTTTGCAATATCCCAGTGACTGCTGGTGATCCACAATTTTCTAAGAATGTGATAAGGATTCTTGGTAAACATATGGCTAAGTAGTGAATTTGTATCTCCATAAATAACAATCACTTTGGCTGTATAAAATAACATTCTCTCCATAAAAAGTTGATACCACTGCACATCCAGTGACTGTCCAGTGATGATCTTCTCTATAAAGGCTACACAGACACCATGTCTGACCATTTCTTCTTGAAGGTTCCTGAGGAATTTCTGACCTCTTGAATCATCTGAGGTAACCAGTCCCACCCAGGTCCACTTGAAATGGAGCATCAGTCTGACCATGCCAAGGGGAAGAAATGTGTCCCTGGGGGCCATCTGATAGACAGAAGCAAACTGGACTGGGTCATTCAAGATTGGATCGAAGAGACCATAGCTGATCTGAATAGGAAGCAAACATGAACTTTTGTAAGTTCAACAAGTTCATGTAGCAAAGATTTTCCCTCCCACCCATCTCAACCTACTGTCTTCATCGTCTTGTACCTAGAATGGATTCATTCTTCATGACTGCTTGTCAAAGTACTTTTGATCATCTAGGCCTTTGAAGGTCTCATCTCCTCCATAAAACCTACCCTTGCTGAAAGCATGTGAATGATTTCTGACTTTTTCCTTCTTAGTAGCAGCAGCCTAGAGGAGTGGACCTTGCAAATATTAGAAGCTTAATAAATACTTGCAGAATTCAATTGAATTATTTCAAAAGTGTTGTTGGTCAGAATAGGCTGCTTGCTACTAGTTCTGAATAAGGGAAGCATTCTGATCCCCTCAGTCTCTGGGTTTTCTTTTTTTTGTCTGAGAACCCCCTGGAAGATATATTGGACACCAGAATTCCCCCAAGCTACTTGGAGTTTGTATTTCAAGTGGCAGAACCTCAGAGGCCTACCTCTGCCCTCCAACCAGAGAGGATGAAGAGAACCGATGATTTCCCTACCTGTGGGAACTTATAGAGCTCCAGCAGGGTTCCAGTGGTGATGGTCAGTTCAGAAGTGGCTCCTCCAATGACCGCTACAGACTTGCCCTGCCTCTCACAGCAGTAATTTGGGATGGTCTGTCCCTGGCCTGACAGCCACATGAGGGAACTCTCCAGGGTCATTTCATCACTGTGATAGGCATTGTAGATGTGGAATCCCAGGGTTCTGTTGGGTAATAGAATGGGGTTCTTGTTGATCTCTTCCACAGCAAACCTTAAGGCCAGGACCTGATAGTAGTGTTTGGGCAGCCACCTGCAGTGGGAGGGAGATTGTCAGGGACAAGGAATATTTCTGATTCTCCCCGCCCCCTGAACAAGAACTGATGGTTTCAAAAGGAGAATATCCTCAGCCATATGAAGATACAATCTTAGTGGCTCAGTGCTTCTTGCTCCGTGTACGGTGACAGCTCCCTTTTTTGCCACTGTTCTAACCCTATTGTTATACTCTGAATATTTTACTCTATTATTACCACTGACTTAGATGCCAAGGCTTCTGCTAACCTACCACTATCTGGCCTCAGGGACTCAGAGACAATAGTAGAGATTCTCCCCCACGCGCCCGCCTAGCTTTATCCGCACCCTTACTGCAGGACAATGGCTCTCTATCAACTGCCAAGTCATCTCCAGAAATTACAAGGAACTACTACAAGAACTATCAAAATTCTTCAGATAATCAAGAAATGAATTTTGAAAAAGTAAAGCAATTCAGTAAAATGTTTTAAAAAAGAAATAATAACACAAATAACAACTAGACATTAGGTTGGTAGAAAATTAGGTACAAATTATCAGATCAAACTGTATCCTAATATAATCTCAAATGGATATATATCCTAAATATAGTTACAAATATCACAAAGAAATTGGAGGCATAAGGAAGAAATTTCTTTTCATCCTTATGAATTGGAGAAGAGTTCATGATAGAATAAGGAATAGAGAAGATTAAAGGGAAAAAATGGAAATTTTGGATTACATAAAATTTGATTATATAAGATATAAAAATTATATAAAAATGTTCCCATTCCCAACATAATCCTATGCAGCTAACATTAGAGGGGAGAAAGTTAACTGTTAAAGTCTTTGCATTGTATTTCTCTATTAAAAGGTCTTATTTCCAAGCTATATCAGGAATTGATTCATATTTGTAAAAATGAGTCATTTTCTAGTCAATGAACTGCCAAATGATTTAAACAGGGAGTTCTCAAAAGTAAGAAATTCAGTCTTTTGCTAGTCATCTGGAAAATCCTTCAAATAGCTAACGATTAAGTAAATGCAAATAAACCTAACACTAATTTTCCAGCTCATCTGTATCCAATTGGCAAAATTTAAAAAAAAGTCAAATGTGGGAGGGAGTGGTAGGTTACAGTCATATTGATGTGCTATTGTTGAGCTGTGGATTTGTGTGGACATTCTGAAAAGCAATTTATATCTATGGCCAAAAGGTTACTCTATTTTTCATATATTCTGACCAAGCAATCCCTCAAAGACTTAAAAAGAAAGAGGAAAAGGACGTATATGTTAAGAAATACATAAAGCAACTCTTTTTTGCTTGGCAAAGATCTGGTGATGAAGGGACTGCCCACTGATTAGGGAGTGGTTGAACAAATTATGGTGTATGAATATAATGGAATGTAATTGTGTTGCTGCAAGTGAGAAAAGATGACTTTAGAGAAACATCGGAAGTGTTGTGTGAATTGCTGTGTATGAAGATAGAAAAACCAGGAAACCTATTATTTTTTTAATGGAAATATTATCCTACCAACAACTCCAAAAGACTTTAGAACTCTCCACAATGCAATCAGCAGCAATGTTTCCAGAGTATGAAGAGTGTATCCACTTCATTATAGAAAGGTGATGGACATACACTCATTTTTCAATATCGCCAGCACTGGAACATGTTTTGAATGAATATACTTAATTGTTACAGGTATTTTCTTTTCTTTTTCCTTTGGGAGATTGGCTGTGATAGAGAAAAAAAAAAAGGTAATTAAGAAATAGAATAAGTACTTACTGGTATTCTTTAAAAATGTGTTTTGGGTGTTCCCAAAACATTTTCCAATATGGAAATTTGCTCAACGTGTACATGAGTAGAGGAAAAAACCCTCCAACAACAACATCCCCATCTCTGTAGTATGTGGGGTTGAAAGTCCTCTCCAGGCAGCAGGGGGTCCATTTTTCCACACACAAGGAGCCTCTCAGCTTCAGAAGCAGACACAAAAAAAGCAGGGAAAACATCAGGGACACTGATCTCCAGATTATAGCCAAGGTCCCCCTGCCTTCTAGCCAAGTTTGGGGTATGCTGTGGATGAAGAAGGGCAGCGGCACCTGTAGCAGCTTCAGGTGGCTTGGAGTGGGGAAACTCTCCTGCAGATGAACTGTCTCTTCCCTGAGCAGCTGCTCAAGCTTGGCTCTGCCTCTCACACTTGTGGAGACCCAATGCAGTGTGAATCTGACCCATGTTCAAGATAGGAGAATTGCTGGTGAAGTCAGGGTGTATTTATGAGGGATAGCTTTGACTGAGATCACTGCAAGTGCCTTTATGAGTGTTTATAGATAGTATTCTGTGTCTGCTATCCCCCATCCAGACAGAGAGAACTCAGTCCCTGAGGGACTCTGGGGACCATCACTGCTTGGGGCTCTGCACCTGTGTCCTTGAGACTGAAGGAAAACTTGTTTTTCTCACTCCTCCTTCCCAACTCCTGTGCCCCAAGCACTCTTCATTGAGATAAAGTGAATAGGAACCCCAAGAGGCAGGGGAACCTTCTGGCAGGTCAAAAGTCATGAAGGAAGTTTTGCTCTTGCAGTGATTCTAGACTTGTGTGAATTGCCTCAGAGCAGTCTGTGGGATGTGACAAGGTCACAAAGTGGTAATGGATGAATGGCTAAGGTGTATATAATTTCAGACTTCTGTCCCTCACATCCTCAAGCCAGACAGCCCTGAAACCTAGGCGTACTCCCAGAGCATTTTTCTCTGATGTGAGTCTGACAACTTTTTTATTAGTTGTCCAGCAGCACACAGAGATTTTTCTAGCAGTTATTGCCTGAAAAAGAGCCCAAACAAATGAGTGGGATTGAGATTTGTCACAAATACTGCTGCAGAAGAACCCATACTGACTTATTTTTGTCACTCCGTTAACCAGCCCCTCAGTTCTCTGCTTGCCTAATTCTGGACCAGGAACATCAGATTTCAATTCTGTACTTGAAACAAAGGACCACACAATTCTTCTTCAGTGACAGAAACGCCATGTTTTTTTTATAGGTTAAAGATCAGTGATATCATGAAATGAATCACTTAAGTTTAGAACAGGAATTCGATAAACTAAGGGTTTATTAACAACTTACTATTGCCCTGGCAGAAGAAATTTTCCCAATGAAGAGTACTTTATACCAATGAAATTATGGCTCTAATTTTTAATCCTAAATTCTACAAGCAGCTTCTGGGGATTTTAAGAAAAACAATCCAAACAGTCCTTGCCCTAAAGTGGTTTTCCTTCCTCTAGGAACAAAGTCATAAGAAGAAATAGATGTTTCTCTTCTTGTGCCTGATGCCAACATGGTAGCAAGGTCCCACTGAGCTGTTTCATGTCTCTTCCTACTGCACTGAGCGGAGCATTCTCTTCTACTGAAGTTGTGGATGTCTTCATCATCTGCAGACTTAAGGAGTAAGGACTCAGCTTTGTTTGCCTGGGGGATCTGGAACTCCTTGCAGCCAGAAATATAATATCCAGCATCAGATTGTATAACTAGTGTGATGATAGAGGTTGAAGGATAAAAGAAGAAAGTGAACAAATATGAGGAGAAGAAAATGGCAGTAAAAGAAAGGAAAAAAGCAGATAAAAAAAGTAAGAGAAGCAGAGGAAAGTGAAGGAAAGAAAAGAAGAAAAAAGAAACAAAACTGGAGGAAAAGAAAAGGAAGAGGAGACGAGGCACAACCGGAAGAGAAAAGAATGATGATGATGATGGCATTACTAGTGTGGGGAAGAATAAAGAAGTAGAAGGAGAGAGAAAGAGGAGAAAAAAGAGGAAAAGGAAGAAAAGGATTTGAACAAATGATTCCCATTTCTATAGTACTTCCTCTTTTGTATTGGAATTTCTCCATCATAATCCTGTAATTTAACTTGTGTATTATTATTCTCATTTTTTTGGCAAGGCAGTTGAAGTTCAGTGACTTGCTTAGGGTCACACAGCTAGTAAGTGTCAAGTGTCTGAGTCTGGATTGGAACTCAGGTCTTCCTGACTCTAGGCCAATGCTCTATCCATTGTCCCACCTAGCTGTTCCGTATTGTTCTTATTTTAAAGACAAAAAGAAAACAAAATATAAAGCAAACCTAAGGTATAGAGGCAAGAACATGTATCCCGAACAGAATGCAAGTCTGGGTATCTTGTTACCTTCTTCCAGTATACCGTATATGTAGTCTGCCATTTAAATGTCATTAAAGGTCATTAAGTCAAAAATTAAATTAAAAGTCAATTAAAGGTCATTTAAATCTTAAGAGTATACTGACAAAGAGTTAAGAGCTTCAATCAATTCAAAGACCAACCATGATTCCACCTGCCACCTTAGAGATGCTCTGAAGAGACACTTTGAGGTAACTCAATTCAGTTACTTTTCTTTGGGGAACTATATTTCATTCACGAAATATAGTTAAATTGTATTTCATTCCTGACAAAATTTGGAGAGCTAAATTTAGTTCAGTGGAAAATGCTCTGAGGAAACAGACTTTTACTTCCATCCTGAAAGAACTGAATTGTTGGGCTGATGGGTCAACAGCTAATCCTAGTGGATGACATCTCCATTTTCGTGCCTTTGTAGAGTGTGGGGCCAACTTTTACTTGTGACCAATGTGTTGTAGAAATATTTATCTATATCTTTGTATCATTCTCTGGCCTCAGGATATGTCCACATCCTTAATGACCTAATATTGGTGGCTTGCCCAGTCCGCACTGTGGCATTAAGAAGTGAACACAGCATTTCACATTTCATCTGACAAGGGCAGAGTGCAATAGAATTATCACTTTATTCCTCATAGTTGTGCCCCTCCTAATTCAGTAGGATCACATGACATATTTGGGTGCCACATCACATGATCAACTGCTATTGAACAGCAGTCCATTTAAATTCTGGAACCTTTTGCTCATACTGCTGAAGTCTGTTTCTCCCCAATGGAAAAGAGAGAAAAATAAAATTGTGGTAACAGGTATGTAGAGTGGAGCAAAGCAATCTTCTCCATTGGCAATAGCCAAACATAATATGTCTCAACTTTTATTCTGGTAACCTCAGCTCTGTCAGGAGGGTGGTCAGCATGTTTCATCATGTGTCATGTGAAATCATCTCTTGCTTTTGTAGATCTCTAGAACTTGTTATCTAAGTATTTTTTCTCAAATTATTCCAGAAGTGAAAGTAAAGTTCACTCACTTCTGGATTGTGCCCCAGGTTGGTAGTTGTGAAAATACATTTTTGAACTTGCATAAGATTTTACATATATCCTTACTGAATTCTAGCTTCTTAAACTGAAATCAGTATTCTGGCCTTTTAAGATCTTATTGGCTTTTGTCAGAGAGAGAGAGAGAAAGAGAGAGAGAGGCAGACAGAGTCAGAGAAAAAGGGATAGAGGATGAGAGAGAGCTATTTTTTTTCTGCAGATTAGGTAAGGATGCTAACTATGTCATTGTCTTATTCATTCATAAAATGTTAAACATATAGAAACATATAGGACAAAACACAGATCCACTGGAAATCTCCTTCCAAGTTGATTTAAGATCACTCCTGATTTTGCTTTGAGTCCAGTCATCTAACCAATTCTATTTGCATTTCAATGATGTATGTTTTGGGTAGCTAGGTGGTGCAATGGATAGAGGACTGGGTCTGGAGTCAGAAGGATTTGAGTTCAAATCTGGCCTCAGACATTTAGTACCTGTGTGTTGTTGGTCAAGCCACCTAATAACCCAGTTTGCCTCAGCTCCACATCTGTAAAATGAGTTGAGAAGGAAATGGCAAAGTGGTCCAGTATCTTTGCCAATAAACCCCCAAATGGGATGATGGAGAGTTGGACACACTTGCAATGACTTAACTACAACAACAAAACAATACATTCCAGTAGACATAGTAATACCTTTTACACAATTCCACAATTCCAAAGCATTCCATACTTTATCAAATACTTTGCTGTTTTTTTCTTTTTTGTTGCTAATTATGAAATTGTTTTCAGTTCAAAATTCTTTCATTCCATCTAACCTCTCTCCCATCCATTGAGAAGGCAAGGAATACAATGCCCATTACACGTGTGAAATAATACAAATCATTTCTATATTTGTCAGGTTGTAAAAAATAAAACAAAAAAAAGAAAGTGAGGAAAATATGCTTCAATTGGCTTTCAGAGTTGCTCTTGAACCAATTATCATTATAGTATCACTGTTACTGTATACAGTGTTCTGTTTCTTTTGCTAAAAGTTAAGAAACTTTCTGTACCATTCACCATATTTACAGTAGCAATAGAGTATAAATCCCTACATGCAGCGACCGTTTGCACTTTTTTTTGGTATATTCAGTAATTATCACAGTGCCCCTAATAGCAATCCTTTTATAAATCTTTATTGATTGATTATTCAACATATACCTATTTTGTAACCTTGTCAAAACAGAAAATAACTTCAGTTTTGTGTGACCTCTTCTTGTCAGAGTTGTGCTGGTTACTTGTAATTTGATTTTCCTTTTGTTTTTAATTTAAATTTCACTTTTCTATTAGTAAAAACATTTCTCTCCAGTGGAAAAGAGAGAAAAAAACCCGTTGTAACAAACATATTTAATGAGTCATAACGAATATTTCCAATGATCATGTCCAAAAATAATATATTTCAATTTATACTCTGGGAACATCGCCTCTTTGTAAGTAGAGGAGACAAATGTTTCATCATGAATAATCTTCTCCTTTTCTAGATGTCTTTAACTAGCTTTCTTTTTATTCTAGAATTTCTCTAGAAGTCAAAGTAAATTTTCCTGGTGTTCCTTTTAAAAAGTTTGAAAGACATAGTTTCTGGATAATTAATCATTTTATTAATAATAGCAGCTTATTATTAATAAAATGATGGTCATTTGGCCATCTCTCTTAGCCCAAAGACCCCTCATGGAATCCATTCAGTGATTATATGCATTTGAAACAGTAGGTATTCTTGAGAGTAGAAATCAACTCTGATTGGTTAACAGTTAATGAGAGAGGGGCAGCTAGGTGGTGCAGCAGATAGATTCCCCAGCCTGGAGTCAGGAGGACGTGAGTTCAAATGTGACCTAAGACACTTAGTAGCTATGTGACACTGGGCAAGTCACTGAATCCCATTGCCTAAAAATAAAACTATTAGTGAGAGAATGAATATTATTATGAAACTTATTCTATCAAGGGTCTGGGATAGTCACTTGAATGGCTTAATTTTGATCAAGCAGAATTATCTGAATCTATATCATCCATTTGACAAAAGGGAGAATTCACATTTTCTTAGACTTCTCTGAGTAAACACAATGGCTGGAATCGATCAATTTACCTACACAAGATGGCCTGGGTGGGTAAATTTTTGGCAGAGGTCAATAATGTCCTTCAAAGGCTCGACTTTGAATGAAGGAATAGGACAGAGAAAAAGCCTGGATCTCCCTCACAAATGGTTATTAATAATCATTACTCTCACTACCTTATACATTTGACCCCGATTTTGTATTTGGGAAATTAAATTTTTAAGCTTACATAAGATTGTAAATGTATTTATTTTGAATTCTGTCTTCTTAGATTTAAGTCAATATTCTGGCCCTACAAGACCTTATTTGTCCTTGTGTTCATGTTACAATAAGAGAGAGATAGCGACAGACATACATGCAAACACACACACACACACACACACACGAAGTGAGAGAAAGTGAATGAGGGAGAGAGGGAGAAAGAGAGAGAGGGACAGAGAGAGATAGAGATAGACAGAGACAGAGAAAGAAAGAGAGAGACAGAGAGAGACACAGAGAGAGTGAGGAGACAGAGAGAGAGAGAGTGAGAGACAGAAAGAGAGAGGAGACAGAGAAAGAGACAGAGAAAGAGTGAGAGTGAGGGAGAGACAGAGAGTGAGAGAGAGATGCAGAGAGAGTGAGAAAGAGAGAGAGAGGCAGAGAGAGAAAGAGGAGAGAGAGAGAGGGAGAGACAGATAGAGACACACAGAGAGTGTGTGAGAGAGACACAGAGAGAGAGAGATAGAGAGAGTGAGAGAGAGAGAGAGAGAGAGTGAGAGAGTGAGAGACAGAGACAGAGAGAGAGACAGAGAGAGGGAGAGGCAGAGGGAGAAGGAGAGGGAGAGGGGGAGGGAGAGGGAGAGGGAGGCAGGCAGATAGGGAGAGACAGACAAAGACCTAACTAATATAATATTTTTCCTGCAAATTTGGTAAGGATATTATATATGCCTTTGTCTCATTCATTCAAAAAATATTAAGGATCATAGGGCAAACCACACATCCACTGGAAGTCTCTTTCCAAGTTGATTTAAAAGAATTAATGATTTCTTTTTCAGTCCAACCGTTCAACCAATTCCAATTTCATCTCATTGAAGTATATTTTAGCAGATATTTTGTAACCTTGTCAAAAGAGAAAATGAGATCTGTTCTCTATGACTTGTTCTTGATACAATTATGCTGGTTCCTCGTAATTTCATTTTACTTTTCTTTTTAATTTAAATTATTTATTTTTGGTTCATGAATATCTGCCTCTTCTTCCCCTCAACATGAAGTTGAAAAGAGAAAAGCAAATAAGTATTGTGTAGCAAATAAGTATATTTAAGCAAAATCAGTCTTTCCATTTCTACGTCCAAATTTAAGATGCCTCAGTTTTAACTCTGAAACTATGACCTCTCTCCCAGAAATAGGGCACCATGTTTCATCACTTTTTCTTTGTTTTTGAGTCGTACTGTCCTGTCTGACTTTTTGTGACCCCATGGATCATCACAAATTAGGCTATTCTCCACTATCTCTCACTCTGCCCAAGTTCATGTTCATTGTTTTCATGATAGTATCTATCCATCACCCCCTCTTTTCCTTTTACCTTCAGTCTTTCCCAACATCAAGGTCTTTTCTAACGAGTTCAATCTTCTCATTATGTGGCCAAATTATTTAAGTTTCATACTCGGTATTTGACCCTCCAGGGAATAAATAGCATGAACTGATTTCTTTAAGTATTAGACTGATTTGATCTCCTTGCTGTCCAAGGTATGTTCTCTTGCAAGTCTTCTTGACTACCGTAATTTGAAAGCTTTGCTTCTGTGGTGCTCAACTTTCCTTATAGCGCAACTCTCACAGTCATATGTTGCTATCGGAAAAACCATAGTTTTAACTATGTGGACCTTTTTGGCAAGGTCATCTCTGCTTTTTAGTACACAGTCCAGATTTGCCATAGCATTCCTTCCAAGGAACAAGAGTCTTAATTTCATGGCTGCAGTCCCCATCTGCAGTGATCTTTGAGCACAAGAATATAAAACATGACACTGCTTCCATTTCTTCATCTTCTATTTCCCAGGAAGCAATGGACCAGCCACAAGAATCTATTTTTTTCTGACGCTAAACTTCAAGACAACTTTTATACTTTCCTCTTTGACCCTCATCAAGAAGCTTCTTAATTCTGCACTTTCTATTCTGTTTTTCACTTTATTGCAATGGTATTGTCTGCACATCTGAGACTGTTGATATTTCTCCTGGAAACCTTAACTATGGCTTTTGATTCATCCAGCATGGAATTTCACATGATGTACTCTGCATATTGATTAAATAAATATGATGACAATACAGCCCTGTGATATTTCTTTTTCGATCTTAAACTTATCAGTTGTTTCAAATTTGGTTCTAACTTGATTCTTGAAAAGTAAAGCAATCTGGTATTCCCTTTTCTTTGAAAACTTGCCACATTTTGTTATCCACATAGTTAAAGACTATAGTATAGTCAATGAAGAAGTACATGTTTTTCTGGAACTCTCTGGCTTTCTCCATAATCCAGTGAATGTTGGCAATTTGGTTTCTACTTCCTCTCCCTCTTTGAAAACCAGCCTGCTTTTCTGGTAATTCTTGGTTCACATATATTTTTTTTTTTTTTACTTTTTTTCCTTCCTTCTTTCTTTCTTTCTTTATTTAACTTTTAACATTCATTTTCATAAAATTTTGGGTTCCAAATTTTCTCCCCTTTTGTCCCCTCCCCCCACCCCAAAACACCGAGTATTCTAATTGCCCCTGTCTGCCAATCTGCCCTCTCTTCTATCATCCCTCTCTGCCCTTGTCTCCATCCTATACCCCTTTACCTGTATTTCTTATTTCCTAGTGGCAAGAACAGTACTGGACAGTTGTTCCTAAAACTTTGAGTTCCAACTTCTCTTCCTCCCTCCCTCCCCACCCCTTCCCTTTGGAAGGCAAGCAATTCAATATAGGCCATATCTGTGTAGTTTTGCAAATGACTTCCATAATAGTCGTGTTGTATAAGACTAACTATATTTCCCTCCATCCTATCCTGTCCCCCATTACTTCTGTTCTTTCTTTTAATCCTGTCCCTCCCCATGAGTGTTGACCTCAAATTGCTCCATCCTCCCCATGCCCTCCCTTCCATCATCCCCCCCACCCTGCTTATCCCCTTATCCTCCACTTTCCTGTATTGTAAGATAGGCTTTCATACCAAAATGAGTGTGCATTTTATTCCTTCCTTTAGTGGAATGTGATGAGAGGAAACTTCATGTTTTTCTCTCACCTCCCCTCTTTATCCCTCCACTAATAAGTCTTTTGCTTGACTCTTTTATGAGAGATAATTTGCCCCATTCCATTTCTCCCTTTCTCCTCCCAATATATTTCTCTCTCACTGCTTGATTTCATTTTTTAAAGACATGATCCCATCCTCTTCAACTCACTCTGTGCACTCTGTCTCTATGTGTGTGTGCATGTGCGTGTGCATGTGTGTGTGTGTGTGTATGTAATCCCACCCAATACCCAGATACTGAATAGTTTTAAGAGTTACAAATATTGTCTTTCCATGTAGGAATGTAAACAGTTCAACTTTAGTAAGTCCCTTATGACTTCTCTTTGCAGTTCACTTTTTCATGCTTCTCTTCATTCCTGTGTTTGAAAGTCAAATTTTCTTTTCAGCTCTGATCTTTTCATCAAGAATGCTTGAAAGTCCTCTATTTCATTGAAAGACCAATTTTTCCCCTGAAGTATTATACTCAGTTTTGCTGGGTAGGTGATTCTTGGTTTTAGTCCTAGTTCCTTTGACTTCTGGAATATCCTATTCCATACCCTTCAATCCCTTAATGTAGAAGCTGCTAGATCTTGTGTTATCCTGATTGTATTTCCACAATACTTGAATTGTTTCTTTCTAGCTACTTGCAATATTTTCTCCTTGACCTCGGAACTCTGGAATTTGGCCACAATGTTCCTAGGAGTTTCTCTTTTTGGATCTCTTTCAGGTGGTGATCTGTGGATTCCTTGAAGACTTATTTTGCCCTCTAGTTCTAGAATCTCAGGGCAGTTTTCCTTGATAATTTCATGAAAGATGATGTCTAGGCTCTTTTTTTGATTATGGCTTTCAGGTAGGCCCATAATTTTTAAATTGTATCTCCTGGATCTATTCTCCAGGTCAGTTTTTCCAATGAGATATTTCACATTATCTTCCATTTTTTCATTCTTTTGGTTTTGTTTTGTGATTTCTTGGTTTCTCATAAAGTCATTAGCCTCCATCTGTTCCATTCTGATTTTGAAAGAACTATTTTCTTCGGTGAGCTTTTGACTCTCCTTTTCCATTTGGCTAATTCTGCTTTTGAAAGCATTCTTCTCCTCATTGGCTTTTTGAACCTCTTTTGCCAATTGAGTTAGCCTATTTTTCAAGGTGTTATTTTCTTCAGCATTTTTTTGGGTCTCCTTTAGCAGGGTGTTTACTTGTTTTTCATGCTTTGCTTGCATGTTACTCATTTCTCTTCCCAGTTTTTCCTTCACCTCTCTAACTTGATTTTCAAAATCCTTTTTGCGCTCTTCCATGGCCTGAGCCCATTGAGTGGGCTGGGATACAGAAGCCTTGACTTCTGCATCTTTCCCTGATGGTAAGCATTGTTCTTCCTCATCAGAAAGGAAGGGAGGAAATGCCTGTTCACCAAGAAAGTAACCTTCTGTAGTCTTATTTTTTTCCCCTTTTCTAGGCATTTTTCCAGCCAATGACTTGACTTCTGAGTGTCCTCTCCACCCCCACCTCACCTCCAGATCCTCCCAGCCAGCCCTTGGGGTCTGAGATTCAAATGCTGCTTCCCAGCCTCAGGGCTTTGGGAAGGGGAAGGGCTGCTATTCAGTGTGAGATTAAGTTCAGGTGCTCAGGTGGGGGCAGGGCCACCTCTCGGGCTCAGTTCCCTCAGGGGGTTTTTGCAGAGACCTTCAACAATGGATCCAGGCTCTTGCCTGCTTAGGGACCCCCTGTCTGCTCCCACCTCCGCTGCTGCCTCCCAAAGGGGCCTGAGTTATGGGGGCACCCCACACCCCTCTCGACCCACCAAAGAGACCCTCTCACTGACCCTTGTCACCTGTGTGTGGGGTATCTGTGTGGCCGCTGGAGATTCCGTCCCTGAAGGCTGCTCGGATCCGCTCCTTTTCACGCCACACCGCCGAGGCAGGGTTGGGCTCTGCTCCAGGTCCAGGGCACGAGGGACCTTTTGCGAGAGGTTTTCAGGCTCTCTGGAGCAGAAATCTCCTCCACTCCATTTTTCTGTGGCTTCTGCTGCTCCAGAATACCCTGGTGGTTCTTTTTTTTTACAGATATTTTATGGGCAGTGGGTTTGGAGGTAGCGTATGTGCACCTTTCTATTCCGCCATCTTGGCTGCGCCCCCGGGTTAACATATTTTTGAAGTCTATCTTGCAAAATCTTGAAGATTATCTTGCTGATATGTGAAATAAATGCAATTGCAATTTGAACATTCTTTGGCATTGTCAATTTTTAAGATTGAGATGTAAATTGTTCTTTTATAATCCGGTGGTCACTACTGAGTTTTCCAAATTTGCTGGCATATTGAGTGCAACACTTTGACAGCATCATCTTTTATGATTACTGTTCTGCTATAACAGAATTCTTTCTTTCTGGTTGTTTGTAGTATTTTTTCTTGGACCTGGAAACTCTGGATTTTGTCTCTGATGTTCCTGGTAACTTAGATTTTGGGGCTTCTTTCAGGGGGTAACTGGTGGATTCTTTTAGTTTTCACTTGAACTCTGTTAATAAGAGATCTAAGCAGTTTTCTTGTAGGATTTCTCAAAATATGATATCTAGACTCCTTGGTTTTTGGTCACAGATTTTAGGAAGTCTAATATTTCTCACTTCTTTTCTCCTTGATCTATTTTCCAGGTTGGTTATCTTTCCTTTGAAATGCCACACATTTTCTTCTATTTTTCACTCTTGATTTTGTTTTAATATTTCTCTTTGTCTTAAAGAGTTATGAACATCATTTGAGTACATTTTAATTTTCAGGGGGTTTATTTCTTTGATAAGGTTTGTTGGATGGTTGGTTGTTGCTGTCCTTTATTCTTGAAGAAGACCAAAATGACTTCACTATGTTGGGGTCAAATTATAATGTGCCTGACTGCTGGTCAGACCAATGAAAGTTTGGAATGCTCTACCACAGATCGGGCACAAATGGTCCATGTGACCATTTGGGGGTGGATTCTAATGTTTCTTTTGAGCTACTTCAATTCAGCTTTGCTTACAGAGCACCTTCTCTGATGAGGGCACAACATGCTGAATATTCTTTGTGACAGTGTTTCCCATGTCACATAATCAATTCCAAAGTTCTTAAGAGAGACCTTGAGAGTGTTCTGGTGTTACTTCGTCTGACCACCATGTTATCACTTGACCTGTAGGAGTTCTCCATAAAACAGTCTTTTAGGTAAGTATACATTTGCCATGTGGCCAGCCCATTGGAGTTGTGTTCTCTGCAGCAGAGTTTGAATGCTTGGCGGTTTAGTTTGGGAAAGGACCCCAGTGTCTGGCATCTTCTTCTGCCAAGTGATCTTCAGAATCTTCCTAAGACAATTCAAATAGAATTGATTCAGTTTCCTGGCATGGTGCTGGTATACTGTCTAGGTTTCACAGGAATACAAGAATGAGGTCAGCACAGTGGCTCTGTAGACCTTCAGTTTGGTTGTCACTCTAATACTCTTTCCTATAGTTTTTTTTTGAGTCTCCCAAACACTAAACTAGCTCTGCCAATGCAGGCATTAACCTAATTACCAATGTATACATCCCTGGAAAGTATACTACCAAGGTAAGTGAACTTATCCACACCATTCAAAATTTCTTCATTTGCTGTAAGAGATGGTTCTATGTATGGAAGGTGTGGTGTTGGATGGTGGAGTACCTGTTTTTCCTTGGTGCCAATTGTTAGTCCAAAATTAGTACAAACAGTAGATAATTGATCCATACTTTTTTGCATCTCAGCTTCAGAGGCTGTTTTGAATGCATAATCATCTGCAAACAAAAAAATCATGCACCAAAGCTCCTTCCACTTTAGTCTTGGTTTGTAGCCTTTTCAAGTTGAAAAATTTAACATCAGTGTGGTAGTTGACCTTGATGCCATGCACGTCCTTATTAAAGGCATTTGACAACATGGCTGAAAACATCATGCTAAAAAGCATGGGAGCAAGCACACAGCCTTGTTTCATTCCATTGGTGAGTGGGAAAGTGTGAGAGCACTGTCCATTATCCAGAATCTGGGCAAACATGCCAGGGTGAAGTTGATGAACGATACTGATAAACTTCTCCAGGAAACCACATTTTGAGATAATTTTCCATAAGCCCTCATGGCTGACACTATCAAAGGCCTTAGATCTATAAACATTGTGTACAGATCTCTGTTCTGCTTCTGACATTTCTCCTGGAGTTGTCAGATAGCAAACACAATACCAACCACTCCTTGGCCCTCTCTGAACCCTCCCTTGCTTTCAGGTAGATGAACCTTATTTAGTTATGATCAGCTGAATAAGGAGAACTCTAGCAAGAATCTTGCAAACAACGACCAAATAGAGACCCCCTTTGATTGTCACAGGATTATCTATTTCCTTTACTTCTATAGAGATGGACAATAGAGGCATCCTTGAACTCCTGAGGGATAACCTCCTCTTGTCATATAACCTGAAAAATTTCAATCAACCTTTGTATGAGCGTCAGACCCTCCCCCCAATTTGTAAATCTTAGCTGGAATAGAATCAGCACATAGAATTTGTCATGCTGAAGAAGCCTAATGAGCTTCAAAACCTCTTCTTCAGTTGGAAATTTGTCTAGAGAAGGATTGACTTCAATTTGAAGTTAACAGAGAATGATTGGTTGATGATGGTCTGTTGAGAACACTATAGATGTGTGTTTAGCCCTTCTCTGCAGAATAATTTCCTTATCGTTAATCAATGTGGCTCCATCAGCACTGCGTACTTGAGATGTCCCATAGGTCTTTGGTCCCAAAATAGCCTTCAGGTCATCATAAAAGTGCTCTGAATTGCTACTATCAGCATAAAACTGAACTTCATCTGCCTTCTTATTGAGCTAAGAATCCTGTATCTCTCTCTAAGCTTTGCTTGTATAATAGAACCTTTGGTTTATGAGTAAGCTGGTTTACATTTGCTTCGCTGGATGAGAATAATTTTTTTGCAAAATTTTTCTTGCAGGATGCACAAAAACTGACAGTACAATCATTAAAATTCTGTTGAAAAACACCACCCAAATAAGGCTGTAGCAACAAGAGTCACAAATATTTTTAATGATAATGCAATGTCACATTTCCATGACATTCTGAAAAACATCAAAAACGTGTCATTAGATTCCTAACATAAAGAAAAAAACCTCACTGAGTCAAAACACGAAAATGATTCTAAAAAAAGGAAAAAAGTGAAGAAAGTAGTGTTAGTCTTATTTTTAGTGAAATTAGCATAAGAGACAACACTCCTGATGTTGAAATCCCCAATGTTCTCATAGAAGAAGATTCTCCTTCGAAGCAATAACCCTTCCTCCTCCTCCTCCTTCATGTCTCCCTCATGCCAGCCATGACTCTTCTCAAAGGTAAAGTGAAGGTTAATTTATTTTATTTTTGGTTTATATTGTGTACTAATCATTACTATTGTATCAAACATGCACTAAGGACAAAAAACTTACTTAAAATTATAAATAATTATTTGAATATGAATATTTTCAGGTATGTGGTACTGATCAATTTTACATAATTTCCCATGGGTAAATTCACTTTGCAATATGAACAAATTGCATTATGAACAGAATCTTGGAATGAATGAAATTCCTCAGCCAAGGTTCTACTGTACTTTATTTTTGATGGACTTAAATGCTGCCTTCTTAGAGATGAATGAATTATCTTGCTGGTAAACCCTGTATAGTTCTTGTTTTTCATTTAGTAGCTTTGGAATTTTCCCATTTTTTTCATTTCCCCATCATTTTCATTAACCAGTCTTGATGTTTGTGAGTGTTCTGACCCAGATGAGCAAATACTCACATGTTGTATGCCCATTTTCTGAAATCTGCCCATTCCTTTTCTGCTCCACTGTTGCCAACTGTGTGTTGGCTCATCTTTCCCTCCAAGTTAGTAGCAAACAGTTCCTGCTCAGAGAAGTTCTTTAGTCTTTTGACATAATTTATTCTGGTAATCATTTTGATGTAGGGCTTTTGTTGAATGTGAATATTTAACTTGGGAAGGATAAGTCCATGATCAGTCCAGCACTCTGTGCCATACATTGCCTTCATTACTCTTTCATCCTGTTTATCTTCTCTCCTTACAATCACGTAGTCTAATAAATGCCCATGTTTGTTGTGAGGGTGCATCCATGAAGCTTCATTGCATTTAGTTAAATAGAAGACAGTGTTGGTGATGAGAAGGTCATGCGATGCACAAGTCTTCAGCAGTAAATGACCATTGCTGTTGGTATTTCCAACTCCATTCCTCCCTAGGACTCTCTGCCAAGTCTGGTAGTCTGAGCCTACTCTAGTGTTAAAGTCATCTAGAATTATGTTTGTCCTCTTTTGGCACATTGATAAGAAGGTTCTCCAAGTGTACATAAAATTTTTCTTTGACCTCATCAGGGTCTGTCTTGGTGGGAGCATAGGCACTGGTGATGGTGGTGTGAAATTCTCCTGTAAGTGGCAATCACACTGTCATGAGTGTGTCATTCACTCCTTTTGGCAGGTATACCAGTTTGTTGATTAGATTAGTTTTGATTGCAAAACTCATGCTAGCTTCTGGCACTCCCCTTCACTGTGGTCACTCCAGAAAAATACAGCCTTGATTTCATTAAGCTGGCCTTCATTTGCCAGACTTGTTTCACTCAAAGCTGCTATTTGGATGCACTACTTGTTGAGTCCTCTTACAACAAGAGCTATTGGATTTTGTATTGTATATAAGTGTACACACATTCCATGTACTGATGGTAAGTGGAATCATCTTTGAAGATGTTTTTGTGCATATTGTTGTGTTTTGACCACAGGGTGGGATTCCTACCTGCTATGGTAATCAGGTCATGGTTGGATAAACTGACAATTTTTAGAGCCCCTTTTCTAGGCCCTTCATCACATCAGGACATGAACAGTGCAGTCCTTAAAAGGCTGCTCAGATACCTAGGTGGCTGCTAAATTTCACTGCTGCTTCCAGTGAGAAGAGAATTCTATGGCCTGAATTGCCTGTGTGCAGGTTTGTAACTACAACTCTGTATCTGCATCTACTACTTTTTCCCTTGCCTATTTCCACAGGATTTTGAGATGGGTAGAAATGGTAAAATGGTATGGCTGATGTCTTTTGATTCATGTGTAAATTGGATTTAAATGAGGCAGAGTTGAACAGTCATCAGCCTTACTCTGTCTTCCAGAGTCATCACTGTCCAGTGACAAGACAGAGTTAAAATGACTGGGGATGCCTTGAGATGCAATGAACGACCTTGGTGTCTTCAGAGTTCTAAGCTCTCCACATCGCCTGCTTCAGTTGCCTTCCTGGCTGTTGGAACAAATTGTTCTCAACCTCCTATTCCACCGGGGAAAGGCTTCACATGTTTATGGTAGACAGCCCCTAACTCACCAATGGGTTTGAGACCCCTCAGTTACTCTCAACCTGGTTTTAACCTGTTTACCAAAATGGTTTACCGGGTATAGTTGCTTCCTATACCACAGCTTCTTGGAGCTGCAGATGAGAGTTAGGTGGATCAAATGAACCCCACAGGTGGAAAGCAACCCTTACACCAGAGGTACTATGTCTCCCTGAACACCCCTTATACCCTGTAGGGTTCATATTTTATGTGCCAACCTGTTAATTCCCTTTCCAACTTTTTCTTCCATTTTTGTCACCTACAACCAATGCTCATCATTCATGCCTTTAATTTTCACATCTCCAAGCATTGGCATGGTTTTATTAGTAACCTCCTTTTCTGTTTAACATTGGCCACTGGGCATATTCATGGCTATGTACAATACAGGAAAAAAAAAACCCCAAGAGTACAAAATGTGCAAGTTTGTGGAACTTCAGCTCACCTCTGCTAAACTCCCATACTTTCAAACTTTTTCAAACAGTACAGGACATTACTGATGGATTATTTCAAGCTGTTGCTTGACCTCAATGCCATCTACCAGCTGTGAAGGACAGAATGTCATAGGTGATACTGAGACGTTGCCAGCAGGGGCTCTCTACTTCAGAATGTCTCTCATGGATACATGTCATCTCAGTCCACCCTGGATCGGTGACCCCGAAGAAGGTGGTGTTTTTCAGTTGTTCAGTCATGTCCCACTCCTCATGACCCTGTGGACCCTAGCATGCCGATACTGTCCATGAGGTTTTCTTGGTAACAATACTAGAGTGGTTTGCCCTTCCTCCTCCAGTGCATTAAGGCAAACAGATCAAGTGACTTGCTGTAGCAGCAAGCAGGGTGGGATTTGTTTGTTTGGAGTTGTTTTCCAGGCTCAGGCTAGATTGTGAGCACTGAGAGCTCAGTCTCCTTTGAGCCCTGATGGTTCACAGGTGTGCTGAGTCATGTGGGTTTCGTGCCTGCTGACTCTGAGACACTCAAAAGCCAAGTCTTCATTATATGTGCTGGAGGTTAGTATTTTAGTTTGTAGGGTTCACTTATGAGGAGGATGTTGTGATTACTTGGTTGGGACTCCAAGTGGCCGTATGTTCAAACAGAAAGCCTCTCTTGATGCAGGGATATATGTAAATTGTATGGCAATATTGCTCTAATTCAGGCAGTAGAGTCTGTCTGTTGCTTTGATAAAGATAAAAAGGTTGTTTGTTGAATAGATGAAAGGCTTGGTAATTGTGGGAATGTAAAAGACAAAAAGGTGTGTCTGGAAGCATTTGTTTGAACTGATTAAAGTGATTGTTGACCCCTCAAAAGCTGCCTTGCTTTTTACAATTGCAGACTCAAGAACCTGTGATAGTAGGCCCCCCTGTGTATGTTGAGGTGCTTACTGACACATTTACCCAGGGTCACAGAGCTAGTAAGTGCTTGAGGCTGGATTTGATTTTTGGTTTTCTTGACTCCAGACCCAGCACTCTATCCACCGAACCATCTAGCTGCTTGTGGGTGAGAAATCTTCCAGCTGGAACTTCTTCCCGTGTGGTGCCCCAGTAAGAGTCTGGATCTCTTTTTGCCCAGATACCCAGCTCCACATGGAGGGCTCCTGGTCAGACCTAATGCACATAGACTTCTCTGTTTGTCTCCCTCTGCTGACCAGGGTGGAAGAACAGATTCACTGTGACTTTTCTTAGATTTCCATTTCAGGGTTTGGTCTGGTGTGTTTTCTAGATCTGATGGGAGGAGGGTTTTTTTGTGGTGGGAAGGGAACTTGCTGATTACTTATTCCTCTGGCTCCACCTCTTACCGATTACTTTTCTAGGCTGTCAGTTATTTCACCATCAACTTTGTGCACTGGTCTTAGACCTTTCATCTTTCTTTTGTTCAATATAGCAATTAGAAAGAAACATTTTTGCCATTCCCTTATTTGGGCAAGCTTCACTCATTCTGATTTTTAGAATTACTGGTACTATTTTGTGTGTGTGTGTGATCATAACATATTTTTGTATTACTGTTCTCTTATTTACTTGTTATCATCTACTGCATATATTGTTAAACAATAGAAACAGTTCTTTGTGCATCCCACTTGGTCTCTGCAGACAATGTGAATTTTTCCTTCTCATTTTAATTCATTTGTATCTTCAGAATCTCATCCCTGAGAGTTTCCCCTCCCTCTTGGACTGACTTTCCCTGAAGAAATTTTAGTCTATACTATACTTCTTTTTCTCCTAAGATCTTCATCATTTTCACACAAGCACCCACTTCTATATCCTTTTGAGAAAAATTTCGAGGGTACAATTATCCCTTATCAGATCACCTACCTTTGTAAAGACAAAAATGTTATGAAGGTGAGTCAAAGAATGACTATTCTTTAAATTTTTTTTTTCAGAGAAAAAGCTTTGGAAGATACCTGGATATTTGAATCTCCTGATCACTATTACATGTGCCTCAGTGCTAGGGTTATAATCTATTTCCTGAACTTGTGTCTTTGCTCTTTCTGTCTAGAAGTTCTATAGTATTATTCAATAAAAATATTTCCTGTTTCTCATTACATTGTTCTTTATCCTAAAGTTTTTCACTTTTATGAATACTTGCTTTTCTTACATTAATGTGCTTTTTAATATGGTATTCCATCTCCCCTCTCTGACCCCAAATTTGACCTATCCTTTTTTTCTTTTAAGTAAAATATTTAAGAAAATATTCCTATATTGAATTTCATTCTACCAAATATACTGATGCCTCCAAGTTTCAATTTGCCTCTTGGCATTAGGAACTCTAGTGCTCCTCTCTTGAGTAGCAATCAGGGGATCCTTATTACTCCCTTTCCTAGATTTTCAGGAAACAGCAATAAAAAATATAGAATTACCTGTCAGGCTAAAGTTTGAAAAGTAAGGATGGGAAATGATTGCAACCCCACCATTGCCCATCCCTTAGATGTGAATAGGAGATGCTTTCTGAATGGTGACATTTAGGGGAAACAATAATTAATCATTGAACCTACATGGAATTTGGAACAGAGAGGCAATACTTGTCAGGGTCATATAATGTATTTCTATGCGTCAGGCTTGGCACATAGGGGCTATATTTTCCATTCAAGTCATTTGTTAGAGTTGATGGTTTCCTAGGGAAAGTAACATTGCCATCTTCTGGAAACTCAGGGAAATGGCTGAGCTGGAGAGAGTGGGACAAAATAATTACCAATTGGAAAGCTGCGTAATATTAGCTTTAAGAGACGGTTACAGACTTTAGCTGAGAATTGTAGATCAGAAAGGGTTCCCTTAAATAAGTACTGCTAAATAAAGTGTCCACAAAAAGAGGCTGACTCTTAATGATCTATCTTTCTCCCTAAATCTCCCTCACTCTGTATTTCATGAGTAATACCATCCTCTTGCTCCCTCCCTAGATTACAATACTGGACACTCCCCTTGCGCCCCCCCCCCCCCTGCCCCCCGGCCCCATCCAATCTGTTGCCAAGACTTGTTGATCACATCTTTGCAGCCTCTCTCAAATACACTCACTTTGCCCTTCTGATACCCCCATCATTCTTGTGTAGACTCTCATCACCTCATGGATTATTGCATCACATGGATTATTACCATAGGTGTGACAGCCTACCTCTAGTATCTGGCCACTCCAATCCATTCGCCATTCAGTCGCTAAAGTGATTTCCTAAAGGGCAGATCAACTCACTTCACTCTCCTCCTCACTCAATTCCAGTGGCTGCCATTGCTGTCAAGATCAAATACAGAATGCTCCCTTTCCAGTCTTCTTATACCTTACTCCCTGACACATACTCTTCGACCCGGTGATACGGACCTTCTGGCTGTTCCAAAAGTGTGTGTTCGTCCTTCGTTGCCAAGGAAAACCATGCCATCAGAGAAATAATGACATGACTTGCACTTGACTTTGTTTTGAGTGAGGAAGGACTGTTCAAAAACATCTCATCAGAAGGCTGTTGTCATGTATGGAATGTTTTCATTCCTCATTTCCACCAGCTGCCTTCCCTGACTTCTTTTAAATCTCAACTAAAACCTTTTCTAACCCCTCTTAATTCTAGTACTTCCCCTCTGTTAATTATGTCCTTTGTATCCTGCTTAAAGCTTGTTTGTATATATTTGTTTGCATGTTGTCTGCCCCATTAGACTATAAGCTCCTAGAGGGCAGAGACTTTCTTTTGCATCTTTTTGTGTCCCCCAGAGCTTAGCACAGTTCCTGGCATGTTGTACAGTTCATTTTCGCATTTATTATTGAATATGATGGAGGGTTTTGATCTAAGGCCAGTTTCTTCCAGGCTGCTTTCTAGTAATATAGAGTGCCTTTCTATAAATTGTGCAGTTCCTGGTTTATTGAACATTAGGCTGAATTCCATTTTTTTCTGATTTTGTCTTCTAGTCTGTTCTATTGTCTATATCTTTCTTTTTGAACCAGGAAAAAATAGTTTTGAGGACTGCTTCATTATAATATAGTTTGAAATTTGGGAGTGCTCCTTTCACTTCATTAACATCTTTTCATTATTTCCATTGATATTTTAGGTATTTTGCTTCTTCAAATGACTTTTGCTATTATTTTATCAAGTTTTGTAAAATACCCTTTTGATAAATGGATTGGTACAGCATTAAAACTGCAGTCACTCTGATAATGTAATTTTAATGTTATTGGCACGCCCCAACCATGAGCACTGAACAGTTCCTAGGTATTGAAATTGTTCTTTATTTCTTTAAGGACCACCCTGATGGTAAATTCTTCAACTTGAAAAGGCACAAGCCAAGACCAAAGTGGAGGGGATGTTGGTGCATGATTTTCTGTTTGTGGATGATTGTGCACTCAATGCAGCCTCTGAAGCTGAGATGCAAGAAAGTATGGATCAATTCTCTGCTACTTGTGCTAATTTGGCCTACCAATTAACACCAAGAAAACACAGGTGTTCTGTCAGTTACAATTACACCATCCATATATGGAACCGTTGGTTATAGCAAATGGAGTGGTTTTGAATGCTGTAGATAATTTTACTTACCTTGGTAGTGTACTTTTCAGGGATGTACACATTGATAATGAAGTTGATGCACAGGTTGCCAGAGCTAGCTCGGTGTTGGGAAGCTCTGAAGGAAGGTCTGGGAGAGAAGAGGTATTAGACTGACTATCAAACTGAAGTCTACAGAGCCATCGTGCTGACCTCGTTGTTGTATGCCTGTGAAACCTGGCAGTCTACCAGTGCCATGCCAGGAAACTGAATCACTTCCATTTGTATTTTCTTAGGAGGATCCTGAAAATCACCTGGCAGGTACCAGACACTGAAGTCCTTACTTGAACTAAACTGTCAAGCATTCTAACTGCTTCATAGAGCACAACTCCAATGAACTGACCATGCTGTTTGAATGCAAAATGACTGCTTCCCCCCCAAAAACCTGTTTTATGGAAAATTCACACAGGACAAACGTTCACATGATGGTCAGAAGAAGTCATACAAAGACTCTCAAGTTCTCTCTCAAGAACTTTCGAATTGATTGTGTGACATGGGAGACACTGGCACAGGACCACTCAGCATGGCATGCCCACATTAGAGAAAGTACTGTGCTCTATGAGTAAAGTAGAATTGAAAAAGCTCAAAGGAAATACAGGATGCACAAATTTAGAGCATCCACTGCAGATGTTCATATGGACTATTTGTGCCCTATCTGTGGTAGAGAATTCAGCACTCGAGCTCATATTGGTCTGATCAGCCACAGCTGGACACACTGAAACTTGACTCTAGCGTAGTGATGTCATTTTGATCCTCTTTGAGAATGAAGGACAACAACCAATCACCAAAGAGCAACCTGTAATTGAATCTATCAAACATTTCATATGTTTTAACAAATTGAGCCTCAACTGTTTCATCCATTTTGTAGCTACTTGGAAGGGACTACTCTTTTGCTTATTATGGCTTAGCTTTTGTTATTATTTTACAGAAATGTTTATTTTTGTGGATTTGCTATGTAGATATATAACTTTATTGAAGCTGAATTAATTTTATTTATTTTTTGTCTATTTTTATGCTCTTATTTTCTTTCTCTTGTCTAATAGCTATTGGTTTTTTCTAGACTTATATAAAATAATAGCATGGAGAGTGGAATTCTTATTTTACTCCTGTAAACACAGAGTATACAGGAGTATACTTATATAGGAGTATAAGCTGGGAAAGCTTCTACCATATCTGCACGAACCTGGTACCTGCTTTTGATTTTCGATGGATCAACTTTTGGGTGACATTGCCAAGTTTCATCTATGCCTATTCTTTGAAGTTTTTTTAAAATTTTAAACATGTATGTTCTATGATAGAGTTGTTTGTTCGTCCATTCTTCCAACATTGAACCTACTTTATATTTGATGTTAGGGCTGAGCTCTGTCATACTTCTAAGATGGAAAATCTGGGCTTGTCTTGTCAC
This sequence comes from Notamacropus eugenii, assembly GCF_028372415.1. Classification (NCBI taxonomy): domain Eukaryota; kingdom Metazoa; phylum Chordata; class Mammalia; order Diprotodontia; family Macropodidae; genus Notamacropus; species Notamacropus eugenii. Next base: position 7,435,540 of record NC_092876.1, on the reverse strand, counting down.
TTTCTTGGGGTGTTGCCTGTTGTGTTTCTTCAGGCTTTTCAGGGACAATTCAGGCTGGGAATCTAAAAGTTTTCAGTGATCTTAAAGTGGTCTGATCCAGGGCAATGTCTCACTTCTTTCCTTTGACTAAACTTTGCAAATTACTGACTTATTTGGATGTAAAAATGTAGCAAAATGCTGCTAGATTCAGACACTATGATCCAGCTAGGAAGCTCTGCTGGTTCAGACTCACTTTGTGAACTACAAAATTCTCTTAGGTCTTATATTCCGACCCTATATATTCTTTTTTTTAATATTTCATTTTTTCCCAGTTACATGTAAAGACAATTTTTAACATTTATGTAAAAATAATGAGTTCCAAATTTTCTCTCTCTCTCCCTCACCATCTCCCTCCCTGAGGCAGAAAACAATTTGATACAGATTATACATGTTCAATTATGCAAAACATGTTAGCTGTATTGTGAAAGAAGACATAGACCCAAAGGAAACAAAAGAAAAATATTACAGAAAGTGAAAAATAAGATGCTTGAATCCACATTCAAACTCCATCAGTTCTTTTTCTGGAGGTGGATACCATTTTCATCATAAGTGCTTTGGAATTATTTTGCATCATTATATTGCTGAGAATAGCTAAGTCATTCTCAGTTGATCATGATATCGTAATTTCTGTTATTGCGTACAATGTTCTGGTTCTGCTCACTGCACTTTGCATCAGTTCCTCATTATTCTTATACAGGATTTAGACTGGGCCGACAGTCGTAAATGAGTCCATGCTCTTCTGGCGTAATATCTAGGCCAAGCTGATATTTACTTGCTTCTAAACTTCCTTCCTAAATCTTGTTTCCACTCTTTACACATGAACATTAACTGCTCAGTGCAGTCTTTTCAAGACTTTAGACTGGGCTACAAGTTGGAACTGAGACCCTGCTCTTTTTCTGGGTATTAGGCTAAACTGATGCTCATTTCTGAACTTCTGAGCTAGCCTAGCACCTATATCTTGTTCCCACTCTCTCCATACCACCCCTTGGTGCATATCCCTTTCTCAGTCAGCCTTGGATCTGTGATCTGGGGAATTGTGTGGTAGGCATCAAAGCTTCCAGACGGCATCTATTCCTGTTGCGTTGCTCAGGTGTAAGTGTGCCTTCCCTCTTTTAATTATTTTCTATTTATCCCGTATCTAGCTCACTTTGTGTGTATTTGCTTGAATGTTGTCTCCCCTATCAGACTGTAAGTTTTTTTGAAAACATAGATTAGCTCTTTTTGTATCCTTAGTGCTTAGCATAGCACCTGGCACATAGTAGATGCTTAATCAGAGCTTCCCAGCTGGCTGATAGGAACTGAATCCAGCAACATTATGCTATTTCTTAGTTCCAAACCAAGGTTACAAATTTGCAGAGATCAGACAAATTTGGGGGCAGCAATCAGACCTCTTTGAGAGCAATGAAAGCTTGCAGGTCCCCAGGCTGAGTTGTCCCCAAAAGCCTAGAATAACACAAGACACAAAATACCTCATGAAAGCAGCAACAAGAACAGCCGAGATTTTTCATTTAGAAGTATAACAGAGCGCAACCCTAACATCAAATCCAAAGTCAGGAAATAGTTTGAAAGAGTAGACAAACAGAAAGATTCTCTCCAAAGAAAGTTATTGTGAGCAGACACTAACCCAGAGTAAGAGTAGAATGATGTTTTTGTTCCAGATACTAGTTCAGTCTGAAACCTGAAGAGAAGTAATCAGGGTAGAAATTGCAGGGTGAAGGGGAGCCTGCAGCTTCTGTGACTTCTTATTGCCTCTAAGAGCAAATGGAAAGCTCTCTGGCATTCAAAGTCCCCCCACCTTTCCAGTCTTCTCGCACCTTACTCTTAAACACCTTGCCTTCCATCCAATGACACTGGGCTCCTTGCATCCCAAGAACAAGGCAGGCCATCTCTTGGCTCTGGGCACTTTTCTCTGACTGGCCCCCATGCCTGAAATGCTCTTGCTCCTCAAGTCTGATTATAGACCTCTCTGTCTTCTTTGAAGTCCCAACTAAAATCCCACTTTCTACAAGTTGCAACTTTCTTCTGACTTGTGACTTCACTGCTAAAGAAAAAGTTAAGTGAGACATTCTTCAATTTTTCCAGCACTATAGCTACTTATCAGATGCCAATCTCACTTTTTGAACATCAATGACCAAGTGAATCAATGTTTAGAGACTAAAATTTATGGGATTCTTGGGATCCTCTGGCCAATTCTCTGCCACTCAGCGCAAAAACTGAAGGAAATCATCAAAGATTGGAAACAGTTTACACATTTCTTTGTTTCATGGGTTTCTAAGTCATTGAATTCATCATTAAGTGCCAGCATTTCCATGTTTAGCTTGCCTGACCATTAAAAAGAAGGCATAATGGGTTGCTTAGTTACATATTATTCTGTAGGTAGGAAAGGCTTGCTGAATCAATTGAGTTGAATTCAAAGGGAAATTAGCCCCAATCCTGCAGTTCTCTTCCTAGGTTATGAAAAAGAAAAAGAAAGATTCAAATAGGATATTCACTAACATAAAGATTAGTTTTATCTCCATAATAATTTCTTCTTCAAAGCCTAATTCTTCATTAAAAATGGATTTTTTTTAACAGAAAAAGAATCATGCATTCCTTCCAAAGAAACCAGAGATGATCAGGAAATATTTCCAGCAAATTAAACCAACAAAAAATTACAAAAATAAACAGATGCAATTAGCAAGACATGTTTCAGCAACGAAATCAACACTTTTATGGATATAAGAGAGGATGAGGATTATTTAAATTTACAAAGATTCTTTTTACAGCGAATAAAATGAAAACATTTATGGTTATACATCAAACGACTGATAAAAATAATTTGGGTGAAAGAAGTCTGCAGAAAAGAATTAATACTTCAGGGGATAGAAAATACATATTCACACAACAGTCAGATAATATTTTTGGGAACGTGAATCCAAGATAAAGTTTTTTTCAGTGTGGAGAGAGTGGAAGAGATGCTGTGGACATTTTCAATAACAGCCTAGAGATTGATATAAAAGTGACGAGTAAAGGCCAATGGGATGGGTTTTATTTTTTTCCCCTTTTTCTGTTTGAGAGTTTTTGTAAGAATGGAGAAAAAGCATTGCAGTACAAGAATTGATAAGGGGGAACCTGATGCCATTCAAGGAAGCAGATTTTCTTGAGAGGTGTGTATCCCCCCATATGGGTAGGGATAGTGAGTCTTTACCATACACTCAGATATTAGGGATAGAGTATCTGTCCTTCAGGAGTGACAAGCAAAACAAGCAGGGCAGGTGAGTGGGGAAATAATCATTTCAGAGGAATGAGTTACTGGCCTCAGCTTGGGCAACTGTGGATAGAAGGATTTATAGTTAGACTAGGTCTATGGAATTGGGATCAATAGTTTCTCTATCACATTATTATTTTTCATTTATGAATTAACATTGCTCATGTATAGGAATTAAATGAAATTTAAATAATTATAGAATTTTAGGAGTAGATAGATGGTTATATTATATTTCTACCATCCATATTTTTATCTCAGGAAATAGGTCAATGTCTTGGTCAAGGTCACCAAGACAAGGAGATAAATGTCTTTTTGTGTTAAAACAGTACATTTGTCTATTAAATACATTTTTTCCTCTTTCCACTTACAGATTCAGGATTGGAATATTATTGGTCAACCTAGGTTGTAATGGTGGAGCAATCAAATCACTTAAACTACTATACCCACTTGTTTTTCTAATGTGTAGCAAAGTGAGTTAGACATGGTTTGAAATCTGTACCCAGAGAACAGATAAAGTAGCTGGAATCATGTAGCTCCAATGTGATATTCACACTGCCTACTGTGGTCATGAATATCCCAGCGCAATTCTGAATTGGGAAATACCACAGACTCTCCTCATGGAAGGCAGAAGATAAACATTTATTTAGACACCAGAAAGCCAAAATCTATCACAGTAACAAAAATCTATACACAATAACAATGTAGAGGACAACACCAGCCCCAAGCCTTCCTCCTCTAAGCTGCCCACAAACCAGCTTCCTTAAACAAAATCACAAACAAGCTCTTTCACTCACACTAGCCGGCAGCCTGCATCCTTCCTAGCTCTGGCTGCTCTCAAGATTAACTTCCTCTCAGCTCTGCTCCAGCTTTGCCTCTTCCTGTTCCACCCAGGCAGCAAACTCCTCCCACCACAGACTCCATGGGAATCAGACTCATGTAACTCAGGTTTCCATGTGACCGAGGCAGGTCACATGGGCCTATTAATGAATATGAAAGATTTTCCATTTAAATTACCATTACAAATCATATACCTTTCTTTAGCATCTTCAGGTTTGTTTTCCTTGACTCTCCTGCATGCTACTGTGTTCTTACATAATATTAAAAATAAGAATGCCAATTTTAAAAAGCCCTTCACCAAATATATATTTCTAAATCATTGATCAAGGGCTTTTTATAATTGGTATTGTTACATATATATATATTACATATATGATATACATATATATTATATACACACATCTATCCAAGAGAAATTATAGCGAGGCTTACTTTAAAAGAATGAAAAGGCAGCCTATTTTTGTTAACACTTGAGTATTGCAACATTGCAACCAATCTTTATTGCAACTAATCTTTTAACATAAAGAGTATGTCTTATAATTCTCATACAAGAAAAACATATCATTTCATTCTCATTTCACTATGCATCTGCTGATCTGTCTGGTTTCAACTCCTCAGAATAATAGATCCCTTCCAGGATAAGCTCATAACTTCTATACTCACCACCCTGTTGCTAATTCAAGCCTTGATTGACATCATCTCCCTTGGTCTCCTCTTACCTCTTATTGGAGATCTGGAGGGTGGAGTTGCAAACTCCTCCCAATGCCTTCCTTTATGGAGGCCAGAAACTGGATGCTCAACTCTCTCCACTTTTCACTTACTGCTCTCCCTGGTTTAAATACCTAGAGTACTTCTTAAGAATCCTCCTGCCCACTTTCCTGACTCCCTTTGTGTGTTGCCTTCTCTTTTAGAGTGCAAGCTTCCTAAGGGCAGAGACTATTTTTGTTTTTATTAATTGTATCCTGAGCACTTGGCATAGTTTATGGGACATAGTAGGTGTTTAGTTAATGTTTATTCAATTGGATTTTATTATATAAAAAAAGAACAATAAAACATGGTTAACAGATTAGGAAAGACTTCCTGTAGAAGGTGGGATTTTAACTGAGACTTGAAGGAAGTCAGTGAAGTCAGCAGGTGGGGATAAGGAGGAAGGGCATTCCATACATGGAGTACAGCTGGTAAAAATGCCTGGAATTAGATGTGTGAGGAGCAGCAAGGAAGTCAGTGTCACTGATTTGCAGAGTGCCTGGTGGGCTGTTAGGTTTAAGAAAATCTTATGGGTATGGAAAAGGTCAGGTTATGGCTTTGAGTGTTAAACAGGAGATTTTTATATCTGAGTTTTGGAAGTAATAGGCACTCATTGGATTTTGGGGTGTGTGTGTGTGTGTGTGTGTGTGTGTGTGTGCACGTGTGTGTGTGTGACATTGGTAGACCTGTACTTTAGGAAGAACACTCTTGATACCTGAATAAAGTACAGACTGCAGTGGGGAGAGACTTATGGCAGGTAGCCAAACCAGCAGGCTACTACAATAGTCAAAGTGTGATAAGATACACCAAGGTGTCAATAGTGTTAGAGGAGATAAAGGAATACATGTGAAAGATGTTAAGCAGTTGAAATCTACAGACTTGGCAACAGATATTGAACCCCTTTAACAGTTCATTAAAACTCTAATTTCTTTCATGAATATAAAGGAGATACATTGATGTCCCCAAGCATCATATTTTTGCTGTCTACTTCTCCCTGTAATTTAACTAGCTTCTTCTTTTAGACTATAGCTGTTGTTTTTCAGTTCTTACTTATTATTTATTACATCATTATCTATGGCACCTTTAAGCACAATATATTTCCCTTAACTATACTTTTTAGACATATCTCTTTTAATTGTTTATTTATCTTAGATCATAATTTGCATCACTGTTTTGATGAGCTTTTTTCTGAGACATAATAAATTACAGGCTACAAAATATGCCCACAAAAAGTCTGAAGCATATTTATCTTTGTATTTGCCATACTGCCTCAACCCAGCTATACCTCATCTCCATTGGTAACCCAGGGATGTGTAGGTCTAATCAAATGTAATGTTAATCAGAGAATTAAAGGTCTTCCCCACCCATTAATGGTCTTGTACATTAAGGGAAGCTTGACTAGGGGAAGCTCATGCCTTTTGTTAATTTTCTAATGAGGCACTGGTTCTCAAGGGTTGTGATGCCCTCTGGCTCTGAAAAGTGTATAAATACTCTGAAGTGAGGTTTTACTTTGGGGATTGTTCATTGGAAGTGTTCGTTTAGCCAGACTAGACTATGGGCAGCCACTAAGGAGCCTTCTCTACTACCCACTTTGAAAACCCAGGTGTTGATGCTTCTCTCTCTGGTAACTATGTATGCATGTATAGTCAGACAGTTGGATCTGTCTGTTGATCTGCAATGTATGTATTGCTTGCTCTCAGACAGTTGGAAGCCCTGTCTGTTGGTCTTTATTTCCTCTGCATGTATTTTCTCTGAAGTTCAGGGTGCTGACTTTTCCCCCTGAACTAAGTGAATGATACATGTGCTTGATTAAAGTGATTGTTGACGCCCTCAAAAGCTGCCTTTCCTTTTAGAAAAGTAGGTCTGAGAACCTGGACAGCAGGCCCTTCTGTATATGTCAGGGTCCTTGCTGTTACTTCAAGTCATGCACATGCACACATGCATGCACACACACTCATGCACATACACACATGCACACACGCACACAACCTGCCCTTGTGACATTCAGCTCCAATAAGTCGGTATTTGCTTAATTTTGTAGAAGCTTCAATTCCTGGCCTACTCCATGCCATGTTCCATGTTTCTGGCTTATACTGCCACCCCTCTCTCTGCTTTTCATTCCCCCATGGGAATGAAAGCTCCTTCAGCAAAAAGACTTTCTTACTTGTGTTTTTTTGTTATCCCCAGTGCTTAGTACAGTAACTATCACTAAGTGCTTAACAAATTATCTATGTGTCTGCCTATCCATCCATAATCTATCTCTCCATCCTACCGACTTCCTTACCTCTGTATCTGTCTCTCTCTACTTATCTACTAATCTGCTATGAATGACAAAACATGGGAGACCATAGCAGAAAGAAGAGTCTCATTTAAGTCAAGCTCAAAATGCACAAATGATATCCAAGTCAGTGTACCAAAACACAATGAACATCTTTATAGATGCAATTACAAATAACTGTTAAAGGAATAAAAAACAGTTTGAACACTCAGATGGATATTTATTGCTAATGGACAGGAGAAACCCATGTCACTATAGTTTCAATTATAATAAATTATGTCAATATAGTAAAAAATGACACTATTACAAAAATTATTTACATATTTAAGGCTACGTTAGCCAAATGACCAAAGAGACAGTTTTTGGAACTAGAAATACATTATAACAATTAATTTAGATGAACAAAAGATCCAGAATGCAAATATAAATAATAAGAAAATAAAACTTAGGAAGGAAGGGGTAATAGTAGTTCTAGACCTCAAACTAGAAAACAAAGCAGCAGGCATCAAAATTATTTGGAGCTGGTTGAAATATGGAAAAGCAGATAAATGGAATAAACTGGACAAAAATCTAGAACTCACAGTGTTCAATAAATCAGCAAAAACAAATGATCTAGGAAAAAGCTCTCTTTAATAGTTATTACAAGGAAAATGAAAATGTATTCTGTCAGAAATTAAGCTTAGAACACCATCTTATGCTATATAGCACAACCAATTCAAAACGGGTATATGATGTCCAGCAAACAGTAAGCATTTGTTAAGCAATAACCATGTGTCAGGCACTTAGACAAGGGCTGAACAAGAATAAATAAATGAATGAATCATTGATTAAGTGCTTACTCTTTGTGAAGTACTCTGTAAAACACTAGGGATACAATTAAAGGAAGATCGTATTTTCAAGAAGGGGAAGCAACATTTATTGAAAGTTTCAGCTCCAAGTCAAATGGAAAAAGGGTTCTTAGAGTGCAGTAGCAAAGCAGATGTTCATGCTTCTTTTTAGATATAATTTTAAATATAACTTTGGATAAAATAATTCCAGTTTCTGGCACTGAAACATTTGAGAGTGCAAGGAACTTTGTTTTCTAGGTCTCAGTTGCTGTGTCTAGAACATCTACAGTAGCCAATTTTTGACATCAGTTCCACAGAGGAATTTGCAGACTGATGAGTGAAGGTACTGGACTAAAAGCATTGCTATTCCTAAGTTTTTGAGTTCAAAGTCATGGGCTAGCTCCATCAGGGTCTGAGGAGAGATGCTATTCAAAGAGGTGATGGTGGTTTGATGAGCCTGGCATATGCTGAGTCCTGACTTTCCTTCAAGGTTGGGATGCCTACTTGTTTCTGGTGGTTGGCTTGGCTGTCCTCTGTGTGGCAGTTGGTTAACAGTTGGTTTGGAAGCCTGGCCCCTTCTCCTGGTAAATTGTTTCCCTTGGTGATGGCTGTAGGGGCTAGGCTGGAAACAGATATGGTAGTGTGCTCGGGGTCAGGGCCCGAGCCCCCTGGGGTGCCCCTGACCAACAGGTCTCTACATGCCTGTCAGTGTGGGTTGAGCGATCTGTGAGCTTTGAAGGAAGGAGACTGGAGACAAGATGATAAGCAACTCCAAGCAACATCTCTTTATTCAGCTGTAATAGGGGTTATAAAGGCTGTAACCACCAATCACATACAGGCTGAGCTCATCCCATTACTTCACCATCTCATGACTATTCCACATCCTTACGCCTGCAGTAAGTAAGGAAGCTTATCTTGTTCCTGAAGCTAGTTCCTGGGTTCCCAGGCTCACTTGTAACTTTACTGTACGGGACATCAGTATCTGCAGGAACATCAGGTTCCAGGGTCACAGAGAGCTTCTGCTGGGGTGTGCATCAGCACCTTTCCTACGGGAACAGGCTTTGCCTCTGACCAGCACCCCCCTGGGACCCTCTGGGCCCCTTACAGTAGTGGAAGTCTTTCTGACTTCCTCTGAATCTTTCCATTTCATAAATTATTAAATTACATTAACATACAATTGCATTCATATACCATCATTGGTTTACCAATTCCCAGATAGCGAAGTGCTCCCTTAATTTCCAGTTACACACTATTACAAAAAGAGGTGATGTAAATCATAGCTGTCTTTCCTCTTTCTTTGATGTCTTTTGAGTATGGTCTTATTAATGGCAATACGAAATCAAAGGGTTTTGGTAGTTTACTGATTTTTAGCACGTACTTCAAAATTGCTTTCCAGAATGGGTGGACACTTCCATATTATTGACAATGGTGCATTTAAAGAAGTTATCTCTTGTATGACAGAGAAGATATTTGATCAGAAGCATTTCCATCCTTGAGTCCAGTACTTTTTTCACCATACCAAGTTTCCTCTCAAAGTCCTTGAAGGACTGGTTGATGTATCTCAAAATGATGATAAGGAAGTGAGACATGTTGCTCCCAACAATATAAGCCTTATTGTGGTCTGATGGAAAGAAAAGTGTATTTGGAATCAAAATGTATGTGTTGAAGACATGACTAACTACCTGTGTGAGGAGGGCACTCAAAGTGTAGACTAAGGTGACACATGTTAAAAGAGAAATGTGTTTGGATACATGATCATTGAAGTCTTTTCTAGTCTTAAGTTCCAATATCTTCTGATGTAAATGTTTTTGTTCTCCTTTAGCTCCTTCTGACATGAATCTGTTTTTTTTCTTTCAGAATTTGAGAACAAGATGTTGGACATGGATATATTTGGGGACAGGATAGTGTTTGGAGCTTTTCCTATACCATAGAGCACACCAAAATCTGATGATTTGGGAGTCACAGGCAATCATCATGAAAGGACTGATGGCTGGGAAACATGAAGTCATGAAATAGGTGATAGCTATGAGATAAGGGTGATAATTATCATGCTGAAAGATAGAAAGTGACAAAATGGAATTAACTGAGTAAAAGGAGACATACGTGCACACTAGTAAGAGAATGGTATGGGTGGCTCTTATTTCAGGGAAACTTCTCGGAGAGAGATGAGGATTGTGAATGTGTTGTATTTGCTGATGGTGTCTGTGCAGGAGAATCATTAGATAGGTACTAGCACAGATCATAAATACAATGCACACAAAATCAGGAATAGAAAAAAATATTGCATATAGTGTTGCTTCAAATGAGGTAGGAGATGGAACTGAACAATATCCCAGATACCACATCCTTGTGTTGTTACTCACATATGTTGACATATTTATAGTGGCCAGAAAAATGAAATTTATCAACAGGTAAAAGCACCAGCAGAAGAGACAGGAGGGGACAATGAACTTTGGGACTTTTGCTTTGAATTCTGCCCATTTAGAGTGACTGGGACTAATGATGATGAGCTGAAAGGCACTGGTGAGACATGTAGTGCTGAGGGAAACACTCCGGGCCACTCTGTGAATGTGAAGGATCGATTTACACTCAAAAATATCCAGGAAATTTTTCAAACCAAAACTGACAAGTAGCTGAAGCATTCCCTTCAATAGAAGCACTATGCAGTTGGCCAAGAATAAGTGAACCAAAATAGAGTCTATTGGCCTCAGCATGTGGCCAGTAAGGAAAGCGAAGGTGTAAAGGCAAAGGAGGAAGGAATTCCCAAGAACTCCAACTCCCATCTGAATTAATAAGATAATTGCAATAAGCACGTCACTAACCATAATTTTCTTATGATCTTGAGAAGAATTATGATCAGTATCAGAAGGACCTAGAGAAAAATGATAATGCTGTTAAATTCTTGAAGGGTGATACTATAGAAAATGGGTGTCCATTTGGGAAACGCTAGGGATAACCTCTTTGGAAGAATTGGTAGCATTGAGCTAAAGAAAAGACTGAATGTGGTTTGTTCTTCCCGGACATTTTATTGGTAGTCAGGTGGGAAACTTGGCTAAATATCAGGAAGTAATATGGTTGTGGCACCAGAATTATGTCTATGTTTGAGTGGTTAGAACCATGATGCAGGGAGAAAAGACCCCACCAAGTTCAATCCCAAATAATCATTTGGTCATGTGGCCTTTCTACATTGTACTTTTAAAATATGATCAATGTAATTATGATATAGCCAAAAAATAATACAGCTTGAAAGTTTATGTTGGTACAGAAATTCAGGGGCAATAATAGGGATAAGGTATTGTTAATATGTTACGGTGCAAAACGTGTCTGTGACATGTTATCTTTTGTAAATGGTTAATGATCTTTTTGTACAGTAAATTGATTGTTAGTCCTAAGGTCAGAAGACTTAATTTTATATTCTGCCTCAGACACTTACTACTTCTATGAACCTTAGCAAGATAATTGTTATCTCTCAGCCTCAGTTCCCTCTCTGAGAAAATGTGGATAATAGTAGCTACTACACCAATATTTTATGAGGATTAACTATGATAATATAAGTGCTTTGAAAATCTGAAATCATGATAGAATTTTGTAACAATGAAGATAATAGTAATAACCACAATAACTGACCAAATTAATTTAGGAAAATGATAAAATTGAATAATAGCCAGACTGTGGAAAAATGATATTTTATTCCATTGCTAATGGGGCTAGAGATTGGTTGAAATATTTTGTATCACTGGTTGAAAATCTTTATTTAGAGCAAAACTCATCCAATAATTTAACCTAACAAAGTTATCGTTAAAAACAAACAAAACCCTTACCTATGTGCTGTTAAGCTATTCATTGTTGCTTTATTATAAAGAAACAGCAAAAAATCCCCTAAATTTCCATCAGTTCAGTAATTCTGTGTAAATTTTGGCATATGAAGGTCAAAGACTATCATGGTGAAGGAAACAGAACAAGTGTGAAGAACCAATGAGCAGATCAAGAAGGGTTTAAGTGCCAATTATTGTCCAGTAACGTACAAGGTGCTGTAGATAGGAACGCAAAATAAAAAAAAGTCTGTGCCCAACAGGAGATTAAATCTTATCAAGTGTAAGAGGAAATAACAAAAGTGATGTCTTTAAGAATCATAGCTGCAAAAAGTTTGTCTGTGTTTAAAAGAAAAGACACAAATAGGAGGGCAAAAGATATTGAACAATGAGCTTGTAGAATCAGAAGGCAGAGGAAATGTATTTTATTTCAAAATTGAATTAATTTTCTTTGCATGATTACTTTCAAAGTTCAGAGTTTCATCTTGAAATACAGGGACCCCTGGGTTCTCTGAGACCATGCCAGAATACAGGTTATGGTAGACCCTACTACTCTAGAAAACCTTCAGGGAGAGACCTGGAAACAAACTGAGTCTCCTTTGTAAAGCCCCACCTATTTAGTGAGCAGTAAACAGGCTGTTCATCACCAATAGGTTCAGATTTGGTAATTTAAGATTTTTGGCCACGCAACCTCCAAAATAAAGAAAATACACTACTCAGGGTTGTCCATCACCTATTGTTTCTATAGCACCAAAAGCAAAGTAAAGAAAAGAGAGGCAAAGTGTAATGAAAATTACAGAATTTTTAAAGCATCTACACTCATTACCTCCGTATAGATGGTGTGAGACATTAAGGAACACATTTCTTGTGAAAATGAACTGTATCAATGTCAACATTCTTACTATAAATTAAACAGGAAAGTAAATGCAAATTATAATGAAATGAAAAAGAATTGTTCAAAGATCCTCCAGAAAGAAAAAAAATAAGGTACTGGAAAAAGTTGACTATCATTTTTCAAAGTCAAGTAGAAATATCACATCATGGGATGTGATATATATGATCCTCTTGCACTGCAATATTCATAATATGCATTTGTGATAAATTCAACATTAAAAATAGTTGGTAATTGTGTGCTAACACCTACTGCAAAGGATAATTATGGCATCACAGATTTAGATTTGGAAAAAAAGTTAGAGGTTGTGTGGTCCAAACTCCTTATTTTGTAAGTATGGAAGGTGAGACTCGAAGAGATTAAGATTTTCAATAATTAGGAACAATGAAATTTATGTAATGAAACTAATGCAGGTTTGAAGTGAATTCTGTAACAAATATACACTTAAAAGTGAAATGTATATCAGATGAACATGACGCAAAATAAGAAATGATGAATGTAAAGGTATGGCAGAAAGTTATAAAATACTAAGAAAGCTTAAACACATGAGATTTAATTAATTATATGATAATTATATGATATTTAAAGATATTTAGGTTGGTACGAGAAGTCAAGGACAGCAAAAACGTTTTCTGCATATGTATTAGGACAAATATGTAGAGTCATTCGGATGGAAACTCTGCTTGAGGTACGTGGAGTGACAATAACAGACGACAGAAAGAAGACAGAGCTAGTCAATTAATATTTTCTGTCTGTTGTTTATGCACAAAAGGCAAGGTTTTACGGTTGCCAAAGCCAGCAGAAGAAAATTGGCTGACATGGAGCTGATACTTAAGAAAAGGAAGGATATACTAAGAGATGTGATAGTTGTCCTCATGAATTCATCATCTGGTACAAATGAATCACAAATTAGGTATTGAAAAAAACTGATGATCTTTGTAAAGCCACTTTCAATGATAATGAAAATGCCATGAATTATAGGAGAGGGAGCAAAAACTGAAAAAGGGAAATGGTTGTCCTCATCAACAAAAGATCATAATAAACTGTAAAAAAAAGTATAGACTAGGAAAGTTGACTTCAATTTCTGGGGAACATCTGAAAAGGATAATTTTCTAGAAAGAGTTAGATATGACTGGTGCAAATGGACTGTATCAATGTCAACATTCTTACCATAAATTAAATAGGAAAGTAAATGTAAATTATAATGAATTGAAAAAAATTTGTTCAAGGGTCCTCCATGAAGAAAAAAAAATAAGATCCTGGAGAAAATGGCTTTATCATTTTTCAAACATATACTTATATATGGGTATGTAATAATAGTGACAATTTATTATTTGTTGTTGCCTGGTTGTTTCAGTCATGTCTGACTCTTCATGACACCATTTTGGGGTTTTCTAGTTAAGGATACCGGAGTAGTTTGCCATTTCTTTCTTCAGTTCATTTTATAGATGAGGAAACTGAGGCAAACAGGGTTAAATGACTTACTCAGGGTCACACAGCTGGTAGGTATTTGAAGCCAGATTCGAACTCATGAGGATGAGACTTCCTGTTCTAAGCCCAGTGTTTCATATACTGTATCACTTAGCTGCTGTATATGTGTTTATACATATATGTGTATGTGTGTTTGAATATTGTCTCACTCATTAGAGTATGAGTTTCTTGGGAACATGGACTTTTCTTTGAATATTTGGAACTTAAGACTGGCACAGAGCAGGCACTTAACTATTCTTTGACTAACTAATACAATTGAATGAATGAAATATATGAAGAGTAGAAGGTGCCACTGTGCCAATTCTTTGTTGACTAGACCAAAAACATTTGATTTGGTGCAATAAAATATACCTTAAAAATCTCTCCCATTATCTATAGGCTGTTTTCTATACATATGTAAAAATTATGCAAGGTTCAATGAAAAATATAATGACATATATCAAATGAGATGTAAAACAGGAAAGCATGCTTACTACCCTTCTGTCACACTGCTATGTAGGTAATCCAGTGAAGAATCCAAGGCCACATTCCCTATAGAGTATAAAATCTTCCAGATATCCTACTTAAATGCAAAAGTCAATTGAACAAGAAGAGAATGAAGTAGCAATGACTAGGAAAAAATAAGAAAAATTTCCAACATGATTTTATTTTTTCTTCAATCCCAATGTGAATCCAAAGTATGACATGGCAGCAAAAATGTAGCGTGTCCTTTGACTGAATTATCAGTCACATTATGTGACTGGTCGTCAGGTCCACTGACCTGACAAAAAAATACATGTTGTGGGCATCAGGTATAAAGAATGTCGCAGACAAGTATATTGAGAAAGAGGCAGCCAGTGTCATTACGGCGCTGAAGAACATGCCATGAAAGGACTGCTTAAAAAACACTGGAAAAAAATCAACCTAAGATAGAAGAACTTTAGAACTGGCACAATTGCTGTCATCAGGTCTCTGAAATGTTGCCAGTGCCAAGTGGTTTTGACTGATTTACTTGTTTTTAAACGGCAGGCAGAGGAAGAAACTGGGATCTCATTACTGGAAAAAAAAAAACTTGAGTCCTGGATGTTACAAAACATGAGCTCAAATATTGGTTCTATCATCTCTAATGATGTTGGGTAATTTATTTCGCTGCTGATTCCTAGTTTTGCTCTATGTGAAAGTTTCTAAAACAGAGCTTCTTCCTATGGAGTCCATGAACTTTTTATTTTGTAAACCGAAAGATATATTTCAATATATTTTACTTCCTTTGTAATCCTCTATATTTTATTTATTTGTTTGAGGTTATTGCTAAAACTTCTCTAATTTGTGTGTTGGAGGTTATTATTCTAACTTTTCCACATTTTATTCAAGTGTTTGAGGTTATTATTTTATTTATATGTTTGAGGTTATTATTATAACTTTCTCATAAGTTTCATTCAATTCTCAAAGGGTTCCATGAGCAAAAAAATCAATCAACAAATCAATAAACATTCATTGAGTGCCTACTATATCCCAGACATTATTCTAAGGACTGGGGACACAAAAAGCAGTCCCTGTCCTCAAGCAGCTTACAATTTAATGGTAGATATATCATGCAAATATATATACATACACACACACACACACACAAAGTGAGCTTTATAAAGGATATGTAAGAAGTAATTAACAGGGGGAAAGCACTAGAATTAAGAGGTATTGGGAAAGGATTTCTGTAAGAGATGGAATTTGATTTAGGATTTAAAGGAAACCAAGAAAGTCAGTAGATGTGGTTGAAGAGGGGAGTCATTCCAGGCATAGGTGAAATGCAGGGGAAATATCTGGAGTGGAGAGATGGAGTGTTTTGTTCATGCAACACTCAGGAGGCCACATGGCGAGGAGTAAAGTGTAAGAAAACTGGAAAGCTTGGAGTAGGACAGGTTATTAAGAACTTTGAATGCTAAGCAGAACATTATGCTTTTTCATCCTGTAGGTCATAGAGAGTCACTGGAGTTTGTTAAGTAAGGAGTGACATGATTGGAACTGTTTTAGGAAAATAATTTGGTGATGGTTGAATAAAGAATGAGTTGGGTAAGAAAAAAGGGGCAAAAATGCATATGCCAAAAAATGATTTCTGATTTAGGTGAGGAAAAACATCCGAACAACTGGAGTTTTCTGGAAGACTTTTCTATGACTGCGGGTATTCAAGCAAGAGCAGAATCAGGATCCCATTCGGGAGAGGGGGATTCCAGTTCGTTAAGAGTTAAATGAATCCTGAGAGCATCCCTGATATAGCTTAACATTGGGATTGTATTGTTTTAATATGCATTTAAAGTTATGACTTAAGATGAGAGAGGTCACATTCATGTAGCTGGAGTGAGAAGTGTGACTGAATTAGGCTGCTAATAAATAAGTAGGATTTCAGTAGATGAATATGTCAGGAAAACAGAAGTGTCAGAAATCATCTGGAGTCACCGATATAGAACTGGAGGGCACTTAAAGTATCCCCTAATATTTTTTAGACAGGAGGATATTAAAGACTGTCAAGGTGATGTGATTCCCTTAAGCATCCACAGGGTATACGTGAGAG
Source organism: Notamacropus eugenii (assembly GCF_028372415.1). Lineage (NCBI taxonomy): Eukaryota > Metazoa > Chordata > Mammalia > Diprotodontia > Macropodidae > Notamacropus > Notamacropus eugenii. The sequence goes on along the minus strand of NC_092876.1, from coordinate 7,418,825 downwards.
AAGCAAAATTTTAAATTGGGTCCTAGGACTCTAAGAAGAACATTCAATCACCACCCCATTCACAAAACTAGTGAGAGAAGGAAGCAGAAGTCATATCTAGGATCTGAGGAATAGTGCAGTTGGGCTGACATCCTGAGCTCTGAGGGAGTGAGGAGATCCAAAACCAGGAGATGTAGAGTGGGGTGAAATTATGGATATTTTGAGTGATAGGAAGGAGAAAGCTTTTCATCCTATACTCACGATGCTTTCCAATAGTAAATGGGGAGCCTTTTAACTCATTTGAGGAGTCTAGTGGGGATATGAAAGTGATGTTCCCAGAATATCGATCTGGCAACATGTAGAAGATGGTTCCAGAAAAAGAAACTGTCAGGGTGAAAGCCAATTAGGGGTGGAGGGGCTTTGCAATTGCTCAGAGTTGAAGGACCTGAATTAGAAAGGCACCACTGGGAAGGTGCTTATTATGGAATGGAAGGGATAAAAGTAAATATGGAGGGAGATATAGAAGTAAACCTAATGAGAGAAAGAGAGGTATAGAAAATCATAGCAAATGTAAATGAGGGAAGGGGACTGATATGTATTTATCATTGGCATTTTTTGCCATTATTGACTTTATTTCCATAGAAAGCAGAAAATCTCGCCACCTCTCTATATGTAGATGATGAGAATGGAAAAAAAGTCAGATTATAATGAGCCTCCCCCTCACCCAACTGATAATCCAGATCAATGAACATGGACAGAATAGGACAAGAATAATATTGGAGTATACCAAAAAATTGGAATCATTACCTACAATTCCAAAGTCCCAACTTCATCCCCAAACTGTGAATCCTGGATCCTGAGTCTCCTATGTTCAATCAGTAGAAAATGGAAAACTTTTTCAGCTGACTATCTCCCACTCATTGCAGGGAACTTGGATTTAGAAATGACAGCCCTTGACAAGTTTGAGACTTGTTCTATAACAGGGTGAGGACAAAGGAACAGTAATGCTAATAAAATGCCTTATACTAGGATGTCCCATCAGCCATTCTAACTCAAAGAGTGGCTAGAAAAGGACAAGAAAATGTCAACAAGCAGTGTTCAACAATTATTATGTGCATGGAACTGTGCTAGTCACAGAAGATACGAAGAAAGTTGAAAATATGCTTGCCCTCCGGGAGCTCACAATAAAATGGAACCAACATACAATTAAAAATGTGCAATTTATATGCAAGAGAGTGAGGTAAATTTGTAGAGAACATATTAGTATTAAGGGGAAACTAAGGACGTTTTATAGAAAGAAGACCGTAGTTGAGAATAAGAACGTAAGTGGTGAGAAAAGAGATCCCAAGATATTCTAAAACATGGAATTGGAGTAGTCTTTTTATAAGCAGGAAAGGTACAAAAGATGGAAGAAATTATCTGAAAGAGGTTATGAGGAGGAAGAAAAAACAGATATAATTAAGATGCTCAAGAGGAAAAGATAAAGCACAGAAAAAAAACAGGGAAGAAAGAGGAGAAACATAAGCATCAGAAGGGCCCCAAAGGAAAAAGAGAAGTGTAGGAGATATCAGAGATATTCACATCAAAAGAAAGATGCAGAGACCATTGAAGGAGAAGGAGAAGGGATTCCAAGATCTCAGACTACATGGGGCAGTCAGGAGACAGTAGGGCTTACATCATAGCAGATCCGATCACATAGAAGAAAATTAAAGAGTATAGAAGTGGAGAAACCAGAACAGAGATGTAGTGAGAAGGATATTAGGGAAAATTCCTCTGGTGTCATCTACAGAAATGAGATCCAGGGGATACTGGAGACAGGAAAAGCAGTCAGGTGTCATTGCAACAATACCAATGAAGGATGATGAGATGCTAGAAGCTGAGAGAGCTCGGCACAGGTATAGCTGCCCTAGAAGCCCAAGGACAAATCCTAGCACCTGTTTCAGAGTTTATTCAGAAACCCTTTTCTGAAGCAAGTATGACAAGGCAGCAAGCAACACTTTCTCTCCATAATCCCCTCCTGGAATAAGTATTTTGTTTCTAGGACTGTAAAGAGAAGAAGGAGACATAAATGGTACTCACCTGACTGGTGTTTACTGCTGTGATGAAAGCCCAGATTTCAATTGACTTTTTATCCTTTTATGGGTTTGAGTATGTTTGTGTGCGTGTGCATGTGTGAGAGAGAGTACTGGCATAGTTTTGGGGACCGAGTTATCTGAATGCTTCTGTCCCCAGAGCTATGATTATTTTGTCATGTGAGAGACAAGAGGAAGTGACTTCCAGGGGAGTTAGGAGTGTAATTGGAGAAGTAATTACTTTTGTACCATGTACAAATCATCTTCAACAATTCTTAATTATTAAGGGAAATTGCCCATCAGGAAAAATGACCATGTCCAAATAATCAAGCAAGAGTAGAAAAGAGAGAAATGTTCCTGTTCCCCCAGGGACAGGAGGCATGAATGTTAAATATTATGTCATAGGGAGGAGAAGAAGGGCAAAATGGGACCTGATTATATGCTCCTAATACTACATAAATATTGGCTATGGTCAATATATTGGTTATTGTCATCTGTGATTATTACAGAAAATCTTAAAATGTTACTGTTAAATGAGTAATTAAAGCTCTGGAGGTTTCTGTCTGGGGGAAACTTACCACATCCTGTCAGCACTAATTCAAATTCCTTAGGTCTTTTTTTTGGCCTGGGCTAGGAACAGCAGTATAGTCTGGTCTTGGAGTGTTGGCCTAGCACATTTTGAGCTGGTGGGGGAAGGTGTGACTTCAAATTGTAAAACTTTATGTGCATTTCCTGGTATATATATCTACATGTCTTTTTAAGGGAATGCATGAATTTATAAATAATATTTTCTTTTAAAAGACCAATAGTATTGGACTTAAAAAATTTAAATTATTTATCATTGGCAATTATAAATCCAGATTTGATTTTATTTAAGTCAAAATCTATCCCGAAGGAATAGGAACAGTATCTGAGAATGCTCTTTCTATCAGGATTTAGCACAAAAAGATATTGTTATTTGGTATTCAGAAACTTGTTAATGGTATGGCACCAAGAAAGTTCTATTTACCTCAGTTTACTGTTCTGTAAGTGGATAATAGTGGAACTCACTTCCCAGGGATGATGTGAAGACCACATGATCATAAAGTGCTTGACATGCTGCTTGGTGTTGGACAAATGCTATCCAAATGTTAACTGTTTAAATGTAATTGCTTCACACTAGGTAACTTATATAGGTTTTCTTAGATATGATCAGTATGCCAGTGGTTTAGATGAATAATTTCCTGTGTAAAGCAATTTACAATCACCTCTGACTAAATTAAGGCCAACTGATGGGTAATTAATTGGTTTTGTTTCAAATTTAAATACATGGTAATTATTTATGACATTATCATATTTTTAAATTTTCTTATATTGTATAATTTGGTAGCAATTGTACCACCTGTGTTGTTAGAAAAGTGATTTCTCTTATAATCTAGATGTTGTTAGATTAAGAATTGTACTGTCAGAGAAAAAGAATGGGTTAGGAAGGTGTTGGATAATTCTATCTGACCCTGTCTTGTAATATTTTGAAATACTATAGTTTAAGACATCATACACTTCCAAGTTTTGTCTATATTTGAAAGGGAAGTTTCAGCTAAAATTGTTTGGCTATCACTTATGAAAATTAAGATTAACTAAGCTATTATTTGGAGTTATTGTTTAAATCAAGTATTTATAAAAGTATTTTTAACTATGCTGAATTTATTGCTGTCATTATTCTTGGTTATTTAAAATTCCTAAGTAATTAATCATATTGTTTTCAAGAATATATTTTTCCTTTTTTCTATGCTTATTCTCTCAATTTCTTTCTCTTCTCCCATTGATAAAGATAGCATTTCTAGAAATATGTTAAATAGTAATGATAATGACCTCCTTAGTATTCGCTTGATATTAGATTTGCCTCCAACTATAGATAGATAGATTTATGTAGATGTACAGACATACAAATGAATATATACATGCATTTTTATGAACACATATGTATGTATATGATACACATACACATACATGTATGTATGTGTATGTATAGATACATCCTTTAACAGTTCCTAATTGATAGTTGATTTTGGATGAGTCAATTCAATTAATTTCCAATAATAATAGCAAAATGGTAAAAATCTCTATGTTCCTTTAACGTTTGTAATTTTTTTTATAATTTCATTTTAGCCTCAGAAATACCTCTGCAAGGTAAGGTTAAGGTTAGAGTCAGAGGTATTTAAGGTTAGGGTTATTATTATTAGTTATTGTTGTTTAGTTGTTTTGGCAGTGTTTGATTCTTTATGATCCTATTTTGGGGTTTTCTTGGCAAAGATATTGGAATAGTTTGTCATTTCCTTCTCCAGCTCATTTTACAAATGAGGAACTGAGGCAAATAGGGTTAAGTGACATGCCTAGGATCACATAGCCTAATAAGTATCTGAGGCTGGATTTGAACTCCTGAAGATGAATATTCCTGATTCCAAACTCAGTACCATGTTCACTGCACCATTTAGCTGTCCAAATGGAACCTTATGCATGGTAAAGTCTAACAGAAGTTACAGTCCTCCTAAAATAAGACAATGTTTGATCCCAAGTACTTTTGCCTGTGAGTCAAACATTTTATTCATTATGCTGTATTTTCTCTCAATATACTTGAAAATATTTACAGTGTAGAAAATCTCATTTGACAGGGAAGAATCAAGGAAGGTTGAGACTTGATATGCCATAATGAACTTTTCAGTAGCTTTTGGAATCACAAGAAATGAGTTCATTTTTTCTATTTATTTCATTCTTTTGAATTGTTTCTTGATGTCTCATTTAGTCATTAACTTCCATTTGCCCAATTCTAATTTTTAAGGAATTGTTTTCTTCAGAAAGCTTTTGTACCTCCTTTTACAATTGAATAGGCCAATTGTACTTTTTAAGGAGTTCTCTTCAGTGAATTTTTGGCCAATTCTGCCTTTCAAGGCATTATTTTCTTCACTGGATTTTCTGGTCCTCTTTTACAATTTGATTTATTCTGTTTCTTTAAGATGCTGTTTTCTTCAGTATTTTTTTGTGTGTTTCCTTTACCAAGCTATTCATTCTTTTTTCATGACTTTCTATAGCTCTCATTTCTCTTCATAATTTTTCTTCCACCTTTCTTACTTGATTTTTAAAATGTTTTGTGAGCTCTTTCATGGTCTGAGACAAATTTATATTTTTTCTGAGCCTTTGGATATAGAATTTTTGACTTTGTTGTCTTTTGAGTTTGTATTTTGATCTTCCCTTTTCCCATGGTAACTTGTTATAGTCAGGACCTTCAGTTGTTTGCTCATTTTTCAAGCTTATTTCTTGATTTTTAACTCTATGCTGAATCATGGTTCTGCTTCCAGGGTGGGTGGGGGGCAATTTCTCATTCTTCAGATTTTTTGTGTAGCTATTTTCAGAGATAATTTCAGTGACCTGCAAGTTTTTGGTTCTTTCAAGATGGTATGTTGTAGTGAGAGGTGTGTTTACTACTCTCCTGACCTGTGCTCTGCTCTGTGAGGAACCACAAGCACTCTCTTTTGGTCTGGAACTGTAAGTTGGGTCCCTGTTCTCCCATGGCCAGTGCTTTTTCTCACTCTGTGACTGAGACCCAGGATTGCTACCTCAGTCTGAGTATGAGTAATACAATAGAGTCCTGCCCCCAATGCCAGCAAAGGGACCTCTGTGATCTCCTTCTCACTAATTGTCAGAACCCACTTATTGTCTATGGACTGAGAAGTCCAGAAGCATTCATTGCTAAAGATGACTCAGTCACCCCCGGGACTCACTGCTGATTTTCTGGGACCTTTTCTGCCCTGGTGCAGTCTGTGTTGGACTGTGCCCACTCTCAGCCAGGTAAAACAGACCTTTCCTGCTGACCTTCTAAGTTGTCATGTGCTGGAAAATTTTTTAACCCCATCCTTTTGTGGCTTCTACTACTCTAGAATTTATTCTGAGATGTCATTTAAAGTCTCAAGGGGAATTTGGGAGAGCTTAGGTGAGTCCCTGTCTTTCCTTTGCCATGTTTACTCTGCCCTTAGAACAGGAAATTATTGAGAACTCCTCTTGCTCCATAGATCATAATAGTATCTGTGAATCTGTGAATCATAAAATATCAGGACAAAGGGACTGATAGCTGGGAAACATGCATCCATGAACTGTCCCATGGGCATGAGAAAGTAGTCATATTTGTCAAATTGAAAGACACAAAATGACTATGGAATCAATGAAATAGAGACATATGTACACACTAGCAAAATCATTTCATGGGTGACTTTTATTTCAGGTAAATTCTGGGAGAAAGATGGACACTGTGAATTTGTTGGACTTATTGATGGTGGTTATGCAAAAGAAGCATCATGAATCCCACACAAATGACATCAGGAAGTGCAAAGATAATTAAATAGACTGAGGCATTAAATGAAGTTGGACCTGAAATTGAACAATATCCCAGATGCCACCATCTTGTGTTGTTAGTCATGGACCTAGAGTTACGCATGGTCCCAAGCAAAGTGAAATTTATCAACAGGTAGAAGCACCAGCAGAAGAGGCAAGAAAGGATAATGTACTTTGGAGGTTGGACTTTGAGTTTTGATCATCTGGAGCTACTGAGACTGATGATGATGACCCAAAAACCACTCAGGAGGCAGGTAGTGCTGAGGGATGCACTCCAGAACACATTGTGAAGATAGTGGATAAGTTTACACCCAACAGGATTCAGGACATTTTCCAATCCCAAACAGAACATTGTCTGAGGGAGACCCTTAGACAGAAGCACTTTCAAATTTGTCATGACCAAACTGACAGAAATATAGTCTATGTACTTTAGGCTGTGACCAGTGAGGAAAATCAAGGTGTAAAGATACAGTAGGAAAAAATTACCTAGAAGCCCAGTTCCAATCTGGGCAAGGAAGGCAATGACCAACAAAAAGTTATTTAACTCATTTTCTCAACATCTTGGGGAGAAAAATGGTGGTCAAGTCCATAAGAGCCTATAGAAAAATAAGAGATTAAGTTCCTCCAAGATGTCATCGTAGAGGACAGGGGCCTATTTTGGAAAAATGGTGAATAACCTTGTAATAGATAGAATTCTGATGTCACTTGTTTTGAAATTAACACAGATCCTTGTTTTATTTTCCTGGATATCTGACTGGAAAGGGAAGGTTAATTAAATATTAGGAAAGTGTGACAGCAGAAGTTCAACTTTCCTTCAGGAGGCATTTGTGTGTGTGTGTGTGTGTGTGTGTGTGTATCTTATAATTTTTTGCTGCATGAAGGAACTCAGAAGTTCAACCTTAAGTAGACTTTTGGGCAGGGAGATTTTTTCTTAATGTGCTTTTAAAATATGATTGACCTAAATTATTTTAAAATGACAACTTAAAAGTTGATGTAACCAAGAATTTAAAGGGTGATAGCAGAAGTAAAATATTGTTAACATATTAAACAAAGCCCTTAAGTATGTCTATGACTCGATGTCCCTTTTCAAACAGTGAAGGTTAATGATCTTTTGGCATTGTCAATTAATTATTAGTCTTGCTTATTAGTCAGAAGATAATTAAAATACTGCATCCACCAGCAGATAGTTGACACACAAGATGGTGACATTTGAGATATTGTTCAATTTCAGGTCTTACCTCACTTCAAAGACGATTGGATTCTCTCAGCCACAACTGAAGGACTAATAGGACTAAGTGTGGTAAGACTTACTTCACAAGGTGGTTGAGAGGATCACATGGTATCAGACTAGTCCTTGGCAAGCCTTGAAGAATGAGAAGATTTTTAGTGATGAGGACAATTATAATGATAAACAAATTTAGGTTAAAATAATAAAACTGAATAACAACTGGTTTGTGGGAGGGGAAAACATTCGATTCCACTGTTGGTGGGACTAAAGATGGGCAGATATGTTTTAGACCATATGTTGAAAATAGTTTAGATTTAACTAATTCTATCCAAATTTTAAACCTCCAAAATTATCATCAAAGACAAAAAGTTTCCTCTATGGTCACCACATATTCTTTGTTGCTGTGATGTATGAAAAGTTCAAGAGAAATAATTTCTGGGTAAGTAATAATTTAAAAATTATGGCTAATGAACAATTAATAAAAGGATGGTCATTTGGCCATCTCCTAAAAACCAAAGATGAATCACAGAGTCCTTTCAGCCTCTTGGAATGCACTTGAAAGGGTAGGTATTTGTGACAGATAGAAATCAATTTTGATAGGTTAACAATTAATGAGGGAATGAATATTATAATGAGAGGTGAATTTATTCTAATGTAGGGCTGGAGGTTATGACTGATCACTCAGTCTTGGACAAAGAGACTTATCTTTACCCAGATTACCTCCACTTAATGCAATCTAGACAAAGGAGGTCCATCTCCACTCAGATCTGTCATACTAGAATGCAGTGGACTAGAATTCACTTCAACTAAAATTTCGTTACCTTTTGATCAGATCTGCTAGTTGTGTGAGATCTGAGCAAGATTAAGGAGAATATTAAATCCAATCTCATTATCAGCCCTATTCTTCAGATTCTGATTTGATCTAGTAGAGAATGAGGAAATAGAAAGGGGAAAAGACTGAACTTCCCCAGTAGTAATTGGTTATTAATATGAGAAAAAAACCATCTTTTCTTTAATTGCTTTATGTTGGGGGTGTAAGCTCAGTTTTCACGTGGGCAGTCTCGGGCAGGTAAAAGTGAGGACTTCTAAACCTCAGAGTTCTCACGAGGCCCCCCAGGGAACAGCTGGGGATTAAGGCGTGAAACACGGGCTATCTCGTGCATTTCCACCTCTTCTCAGTGGGAAACTTGCTGGGGAGAGCATCCCACCCTTGAGATTGGCCCGTGGTCTGAGCACACCTGTTGTTAATTAGCTAGAGGCTGAGAGCAGGCACCATATGCACGTGCAAACTATGCGGCGGGAGAGCTTAAGTAGGGACAGGAAAGCCTGAAGGTCCTCTTCTGGCTTCAGGGTCCCCTTTGGGGGTCCCTCCCTGCTCTTCTTGCTGCAGGGCCCTTAGAGGGAAGAGGGTCCCTCCCCTCTTCCACTCCCATGCTCTTGCTGTATGATCCTTGCCCCTTGGGAGGAGGAGGATTCCTCTCACCTGAGGAAGAATTCACCCTGCATATGGATACATAACTAAGACCCTGAATAAAGTCTAACCCTTGTTCGACTCTGGAAAGTCTCTTCTCTCAATACGTTTATCTGGTTAGCCTCCGAAGACCTGCGAAAGGTGAGTAGACTCGGGTAGCTCATCGGCCTCTAGGCCGAACAGCTTTATATTAATGCAATACAGCAAAAAACTATATCTTAACAAACTCAGCAATGCATGTAAATTTTCATGTACTTATGAAAATGTCAGTGCTGTAAACAAAATCATGAATATGAAGAACTAAGTCAACAGACATTTATTAAATGTCAATTATGTCTAGTAATATACAAGGTGATGGGGATAAAAATATGTAAATGAAAGAATATCTGAACTCCATGAGTTTAATTTCTATTAAAAAATGAAATATCAAAAGTGAAGTAAATGAGAATTATACTAGCATACATATTACATATATATATTTCAAAGGACAGAGAAAATGGAATAAGAGATCAAAAAAATCAGTGAATGGAATCAGAAGTCGCTGAGATACATAGTTCTAAAGTAAATATTTTATTATATTCTCTATATGATTACTTTTCAAGTTTAGGTTCTTATCATGTGTGAAACATTCATTGTCACATAATTTTTCCATTTGTTGAGTTCATTGACTGATCACTTCCAACTGACCAACTATGAGAGAGACATTTCTTTTTCATTGAGATGTGTGTATATGTGTGTGTGTGTGTGTGTTAAAAGGTAGCTGAAGATTTTATACACAATATATTGTAATATAAACATTATAATATGTTGTGTGCAACGTAATATATCAATTTTAAAATGCATAAATGGCTTTCACAGCAAAGAGACCAAAGCAGAGCCAATACCCAAATATTTTAATCCAGACTAATGCCTGGAAGGTCAAATACTGAAGCTGAAGTTTAAATGTTATGGCTACATAATGAGAAGATGGGAATCATTGGAATGTATACTAATGTTGGGAAAGATTGAAGGTAAAAAAAAGGTGAAGGTATAGGAAGAGGTGGATAGTGTCAAGGAAGTAAAGAACATGAGCTTAGAAAGACTTGAGGAGACTGTGGAGGAGAGGACTTGGCGTAGTGTGATATTGGGACTCACAGAGTCAGACATGACTGAAAGAGTTCTCAAAATGAAAATGCTCAGAAATATCATAGCCAAATTCCAAACTCTCAGGTCAAAGAAAAAATACCTCAAGCAACCAGAAAGAAACCATTCAAATACCATGGAGTCTAGCAGTACCAGGTCTTAAACTATAGTATAAGGCAGTAATTATCAAAACTATCTGCTGCTGGATAAGAGTTAAAAAGGTAGATCAATGAAACAGAGCAGACGTAATTTACAGTAACAAATAAATACAGTAACCTTGTATTTGACAAGTGTAAAGACTTAAGGTGTTGGGATAAGAATTATTTGGCAAAAATTGTTGGAAAAACTAGAAAACAGTGTGGCAGAAACTGTGTACAGACCAATATCTTACACCATTTACCAAAATAAGGTCAAAATGGATACATGACCTAGATATAAAGAGAGATATCACAAGAAAATTGGAAGAACATGGAACATATTGCTTATCAGACTTATGAATCGGTGAACAATTGATGAATAAATGAGAGGAGGAGAGATGAGTGAGGCATAAAATGGATAATTTTGATTACATCAAAATAAAAAGGTTTTGTATCACCAAAATGAACGTAGTCAAGATCAGAAGGAAGGCAGAAAATTGGGAAACAGAATTTTATAGATAATTCATCAGATACAGGTCTCATATCTAAAATATGTAAAGAACTTTGTCAAATCCATAAATATGAGTTTTCCCCCAACTGAGAAACAGTCAAAGGATATGAATAGACCATTTTCCAATAAGGAAATTAAAACAGTATATTGTCATGTGAAAAAGTGCTTTAAATCTTGATTGACCAGAGAAAGGCAAATTATAGCAACTGTGAGATAACATTTTACACCTATCAGACTGGCTAAAATGATTGAAGGAGAAATGGTGGAAGAGCTGTGAAAAAACTGGGAAACTATTTCATTGTTGGTGGAATTGTGAACTGATCCAACCATTTTGGAGAGAAATCTGGAATTATATCTAAAGAGTTATTAAACTGTCTATACCCTTTGACCCAGAAATAGTACTACAAGATATATTTCCAAAGATGATAAGGGAAAAGGGAAAAGAACTTAATTGTTTTAAAATATCTATAGCAGATTTCTTCGTGACCAAAGAACGGGAAATCGCAGGGATGCCTGTCAGTTGGGGAACGAGTGAAAAAATTGTGGTATATGATCATGATGGAATAGTACTGTGTTAGAAAAAATGATGCCTTTGTTGAATTTAGGGAAAAAACATAGATAGATTTGCACAAAATAAGGAAGAGCAAAAGGAGCAAACCCAAGAGAACATTGTATAAAATAACAACAAAATTGTTTCAAGAACAATTTTGAGTGACTAAGTCATTATGACTGTTATAAATACCCAAATTAATTACAAAGGACCTATGAAGGAAGGCACTATTTGCAACCAGAAAAAGAAGTGATTAATAAGAGTATATATTGAATGATTTTACACACACATACATACTTATATATATATTTATATTTGTATCTAATGTTAGTCATCTTTAGGGTCGGGTGGAGAAGGGAAGAAAACAAAAACAGATACCATAGAGCCACAGTCAGGATTATGCAAGATTTAACAGATACCACATTAAAGGAGTGGAGGGTTTGAAATATAACATTCCAGAAGGCAAAAGAACCACCTACTCAGCAAAACTGAATATGATCCTTTAAAGGAAAAATGCATATTTAATGAAATAAAGAAATTGCAAGCATTCCTGATTGGAAAGATTAGAGCTGAATAGAAATTTTGGCTTTCTGAGAAGATTCCAGAGAAAGATAAAAATGTAAACATGAAAGAGAAATCATAATGTACTCAACAACAAACTGTTTACCTTTCTACATAGGAAGTTGATTCCTGTATCTTGTTAAGATCTTTTTCATTATTGTGGTAGTTAGAATGATTTTATTTAGAAAAAAGATGTGGGAGTGAGTCAATTAAATTGGGATGAGGTAAAAAGATGGATAGTAGAGAAAGAGGGCCCCACTAGAAGAAGGGGGAAGAAAAAAAAAAGAATGGAGAAAATTATCTCATGTAAAAGGAAGGAAGGAGCAATCTCATGCAGAAAAAAGAGCTTTTACAGTGATGGGGAAAAATTTTTGGGGGGGACAGATAATTCTCAAATCTTACTCACATCTAAATTGGTTCAAAGAGGGAAAAATATATTTAGATGTTAAATTTCTAATGGAAATCTATCTTACCCAATAGTGAAGTAGGAGGGGAAGCAGATGAGATTTAAGGGAGAGCAGACAAAATAATTCAGTGATCAGAAGCACAACAGACTTTAAAGGCAGGACAGGAGAAAAAGAGAGGAGAAACAGAGAAGAGAAATAAAGTGTGAATGGAATGAAATCACCCATAAAATGGAAGTAGATAGCAGAGTGGATTAGAATCCATAATACACCACTAAGTTGCTTATAAGAAACTCACTGGAAACAGAGAGACATATGCAGAGGTAAAGTAAAGGTCTGGAGCAGAGTCTACTATGCTTTAGCTAAATTTAAAAAGGCAAGGAGAGCAATCATGATCTAAGAAAAAAGGAAAAGCAAAAATAGACCTAATTAAAAGCTATAAGCAAGTGACATCTTGCTAAAAGGAACCACAGACAACGAAGTAATATAATGCTAAACATATGCACCAAATGGTATAGCACCCAAATTCTTCAAAGAAAAGCTAATGAAGTACCAGATGAAACAGAAAGTATATTGTCTTAGAATTGCTAGCCATAGTAATGAGATGAGAAAAAAAAAGAATATATCGTCTATAGTAATGAGATAAGAAAAAAATAGGCAATGAACTAACAAAATTATCACTCTTTGCAGATGATATGATGGTATACTTAGAGAATCAACTAAGAAAGCTAGTTGAAATAATTAGCAATTTTAGCAGTTTCAGGATTAAAATAGATCCACATAAATCATTAGCATTTTTGATATTACCAACAAAGTCGAGATAGGAAGAGATAAAAAGAGAAATTTCATTTAACATAACTATACACAACATTAAATACTTGGGAATTTTTCTGCCAAGACAAATCCAGGGATTATATGGATGAAATTACAAGCCACTTTTGACACAAATAAAGGTAGATCTAAATAACTAGATAAATGTTAATTCCTCATGGGTAAATTGAGCCAAAATAATAAAAATAACAATTCTACCTAAATTAATTTACTTATTCAGTACCATGCCAATCAAACTATCAAAAATTATTTTATAGAACTAGAAAAAAATAACAAAATTTACCCCTGGAAAAACAGAACAAAACAAAAAACAACAGATCAAGGATATCAAGGGAATCAATTTAAAAGTAAAGGTTAAGGAAGGGAGCCTATCATTCCCAGATTTCAAACTATATTTTCAAGCAAAGCAGAATTATCAAAACAATCAGACACTGGTTAAGAGATAGAGTGGTGGATCAGTGGAATAGATTAGATACACAAGATTTAGTAGTAAATGACCATAGTAATTTAGTATTTGACAAACTCTAAGTTATAAGCTTTTAAGGTAAGAACTCACATTTGACAATAATTGCCGGGAAAACTGGAAAACCAGTTAGTAGAAAGTAGGTGATTGTTTGCTTTTTCAAAACTGAGGGAGAGACCTGAGGGAGAGAGAGAATTTGGAACTCAAAATTTTTTTAAAATGACTATTAAATTTTTTTACATACAATTGGAAAACATTTACAATATAACAAAAATGACCTAAAAATTAAAACAAAGATAACTACTTAATTGTAGTTAGAACTTTTTATATCTTGATCACTTTTCCCTTTGAGGACATATTTTATCCTCATACCATTCAGAAAAAGTCAGACTATAAGGCTGTAGTCTTAAACTGAGTACAGAATAGGCAACTTTAAGAATTGATTTGTCCTGTTTGCCTGGATTAGGAAATTGAAACAAGTAATGCCTAAAAATTCCAAAAAGGACAAAAGTATGGTAATGCCAGGTGATTATAACATTAAGATTCATTTGGAGAAATCTGCTATTAAAAGGAGGAGGAACGTTATTGGAACAATATCAAGACTATCCTATCAGCACTTATCTTGAAGTCATGGATTGACCTGTTGTTGATTCAACATGACACAAATCATTTAGCTCTGTTTACTCCAAGGCAAAAGTCATATATTTTTTGGGATAGCCAATCATGCAGCAGAAGTTTCCTCTTTATTCAAAGGATCTCAGTGAAACTCAAATCTGCTAGGTAAGAACCTTTCTTTTTCAAAAAGGAAATAACACTATGAAGAATATGAGTAAAAAAAATCCTGCTACTGTATCTGTAAACCTGCTACTACATCTAGTATATCTTCTCACCCTTCCCAGCCATATATGTCCATTTTCACAATTCCCATTTGGAGATGTCAGTCCTTATGAGCATATCTTGATATTTCCCCTTGAATGGCTGAGAATTTGCAGTGTAACAATAATTCAAACACCTATGCCTGGAATCAAAGTCAAGGAAAATTAAATCATAGTCCCAAAAAGTTCTACTTCACATAGCAAGTTCTAGAACTTAGAGCAGGATGCAGTTGCTTTTCATATTAATAGTAGTAAAAGTAAGTCAGCAATTCATAAAAATTTCCTTTATATTTCTCAAGCATATGGAACACTTTTCAACAATTTTTCACCTTCCCCCTTGTAGAATGCATTCTTATACAAAAATCAATCATTTAAAATTGAGCAAATGATCACATTCTGGGATTTTTAAAACAGTCCACTCAACATCCAGAAAGACGCTTCCTACTATTAACTTGAATACAATAAAACATTGCATATCAATCCCAAGGACAAAAAGGGAAAATCTTTTTCTCCTGAGGTCTGTTGATATAGTGGGTTCCATGCTATAACTCATATGCACAACTTCAGGTGACAATTATTCAGCTAGTTTTCATAAATTTTATAATTAAGTCAGATAATTCTTTATATAAATCATTCATAAACTATAAGTAAACTTTTAAGCCATTTCTTCTTTGTATGTGGGTATCTTTGTTTCAGTAAGTGATCTTAGTTCCAACTTAATACAGTTTATTTTTTAATTTAGGGCAGCTAGGTGACCTAGTGGATAGAGCACTAAGTTTAGGACCAGAAAGACTCATCTTCCTGAGTTCAAATCTGTCCTCAGACATTTGCTAGCTATGTAATTCAACCAAGTCACTTAATCCTGTTTGCCTTAGTTTCTCATCTATAAAATGAATTAAAGAAGGAAATGGCAAGCCATTAAAATATATTTGCCAAGAAAACTCCAAATAGGATACGGCTGAAAAGCAACTCAACGATCAATTATTTTAGAATTGACAAGACTCTCACAAGTCTCATGCATTTGTGAAGTTTCTTCCTTCACAAAGATAATAAGATTTTATGCATTCGCCAAGTTTGAAGATCAGCGGACCAAACAAATTCTCAACAAAATTTAGGGGAGACTTTCCAAGTTCTGTTGCACTTTTCCCAAACGCAAAAGAATTATCATTATCTTTTCAGACCAAAATAAACCCATTTGAATACCTGACAGCTTTTAGCCACAAGGATACTATCCTATAGAGATAAGTCTTGCATGTATGATAGCTCAAATTGATGATTTCATGACATTTAGATCAAAATGATACAAATGTATTACAATATAGGTAAAATTTCACAAATTAGCAACATTTCTATACCATAGTTTCTCAAAATTACAATGAGAAAATATAAACATAATAATATAAAGCATCTTGGATTTAAAACAATATTTTTTTCTCCTAACCACATTAACTTGGTTGAATTCATCTCTGTAATATCTTACATGGGCATAATTTCATTTGTCTACCAAATTTGATATTGTAAACTAGTCACATTCAGAAACCAGTATAGAGTAGTAAAAAGTTGAGCACCATCAGTTGCCAACGTACAGATAAACAATGCCACA
The DNA here is from genome assembly GCF_028372415.1 of Notamacropus eugenii. Classification (NCBI taxonomy): domain Eukaryota; kingdom Metazoa; phylum Chordata; class Mammalia; order Diprotodontia; family Macropodidae; genus Notamacropus; species Notamacropus eugenii. The sequence goes on along the minus strand of NC_092876.1, from coordinate 7,402,653 downwards.
AGAAATAATTTCCTTACAGAATTAATCAAAAACATTATATATAAAATATTGCTTAATTATTAAATTTATTCCATGATTTCAGCTGCTTTTCCACCTCCTTGAGAATATAAAAACTCTGGAATCAGGTTTGGAAATCATGACAAATCTTGAGTACTGTTAACTTCCAGAGGAGTAAAACTACGATTTCTCCAAATATCACTCATCATTTTATGGATATATTAGTCATTCTATCCTTCTTTTCTTTCAGTGAGGTCTAAACATCCTTTAGGGTTAGAATTCTTTTTTGCAGCATGGAAAGACTTTCATGAAAAAATGTAGACTGAAATGAATAAGACCAAAAGAATGCTGTGCACAGTAATAGCAAAATTATTGAGAAAACAACTTTGAATGACTAAGTCATTTTGGGTATTATAAATACTCAAATCACTTACAAAAGACTTTTGAAGATTCTATCCACCTCCAGAAAAAGAACTGATAAATAGAAGTTATCATGAAAAAAATTTAGTCTCATTTTAATAATGAGGATAATAAGATCTAGTAATAATTCCTAAGAATCAGATCTGTTCAAAAGTTAGAAGACTATTTAGAAGGGTGTCCTAATTTATGAGGTGACATTCCACCTGTTGGAATTCTTCAAGCAGTGACTTATCACAGTGAAAATTCCTTTTGGGTATGGCTCTAACCATATATCTACTAGTATCTTTTCAGTTCTTGACATATGTGATTCTTTAATTCTGCACATATAATTCTGCATATATAAATGTCAGTGATATGTCTAAAACAGTTTTTTTTTTTGCTTTTTATTTTTCCCTCTTTCTTTCTTTCTTTCTTTCTTTCTTTCTTTCTTTCTTTCTTTCTTTCTTTCTTTCTTTCTTTCTTTCTTTCTTTCTTTCTTTCTTTCTTTCTTTCTTTCTTTCTTCCTTCCTTTCTTTCTTTCTTTAACTTTGAGCATTCATTTTCACAAAATTTTGGGTTCCAAATTTTCTCCCCTTTTGTCCCCTCCCTCCACCCCAAAACACCGAGCGTTCTAATTGCCCCTGTCTGCAATCTGCCCTCTCTTCTATCATCCCTCTCTGCCCTTGTCTCCATCCTATACCCCTTTACCTGTATTTCTTATTTCCTAGTGGCAAGAACAGTACTCGACAGTTGTTCCTAAAACTTTGAGTTCCAACTTCTCTTCCTCCCTCCCCCCCCACCCCTTCCCTTTGGAAGGCAAGCAATTCAATATAGGCCAAATCTGTGTAGTTTTGCAAATGGCTTCCATAATAGTAGTCTTGTGTAAGAACTAATTATATTTCCCTCCATCCTATCCTGTCCCCCATTACTTCTGTTCTCTCTTTTGATCCTGTCCCTCCCCATGAGTGTTGACCTCAAATTACTCCCTTCTCCCCATGCCCTCCCTTCCATCATCCCCCCCCACCCTTCTTATCCCCTTATTCCCCACTTTCCTGTATTGTAAGATAGGTTTTCATACCAAAATGAGTGTGTATTTATTCCTTCCTTTAGTGGAATGTGATGAGAGGAAACTTCATGTTTTTCTCTCACCTCCCCTCTTTATCCTTCCACTAATAAGTATATTGCTTGCCTCTTTTATGAGAGATAATTTGCCCCATTCCATTTCTCCCTTTCTCCTCCCAATATATTTCTCTCTCACTGCTTGATTTCATTTTTTTAAGATATGATTCCCATCCTCTTCAATTCACTCTGTGCACTCTGTCTCTATGTGTATGTGCATGTGCGTGTGCATGTGTGTGTGTGTGTAATCCCACCCAGTACCCATATACTAAATAGTTTCAAGAGTTACAAATATTGTCTTTGCATGTAGGAAGGTAAACAGTTCAACTTTAGTAAAGTCCCTTATGACTTCTCTTGGCTATTTACTTTTTCATGCTTCTCTTCATTCTTGTGTTTGAAAGTCAAATTTTCTTTTCAGCTCTGATCTTTTCATCAAGAATGCTTGAAAGTCCTCTATTTCATTGAAAGGCCAATTTTTCCCCTGAAGTATTATACTCAGTTTTGCTGGGTAGGTGATTCTTGGTTTTAGTCCTAGTTCCTTTGACTTCTGGAATATCCTATTCCACGCCCTTCGATCCCTTAATGTAGAAGCTGTTAGATCTTGTGTTATCCTGATTGTATTTCCACAGTATTTGAATTGTTTCTTTCTAGCTGCTTGCAATATTTTCTCCTTGACCTGGGAACTCTGGAATTTGGCCACAATGTTCCTAGTCTCTTTTTGGATCTCTTTCAGGCGGTGTTCTGTGGATTCCTTGAATATTTATTTTGCCCTCTGGTTCTAGAATCTCAGGGCAGTTTTCCTTGATAATTTCATGTAAGATGATGTCTAGGCTCTTTTTTTGATCATGACTTTCAGGTAGGTCCATAATTTTTAAATTGTCTCTCCTGGATCTATTTTCCAGGTCAGTTGTTTTTCCAATGAGATATTTCACATTATCTTCCATTTTTTCATTCTTTTGTTTTTGTTTTGTGATTTCTTGATTTCTCATAAAGTCATTAGCCTCCATCTGTTCCATTCTGATTTTGAAAGAACTATTTTCTTCAGTGAGCTTTTGAATCTCCTTTTACATTTGGCTAATTCTGCTTTTGAAAGCATTCTTCTCCTCATTGGCTTTTTGAACCTCTTTTGCCAATTGAGTTAGCCTATTTTTCAAGTTGTTATTTTCTTCAGCATTTTTTTGGGTCTCCTTTAGCAGGGTGTTTACTTGTTTTTCATGCTTTGCTTGCATGTCACTCATTTCTCTTCCCAGTTTTTCCTTCACCTCTCTAACTTGATTTTCAAAATCCTTTTTGAGCTCTTCCATGGCCTGAGCCCATTGAGTGGGCTGGGATACAGAAGCCTTAACTTCTGCATCTTTCCCTGATGGTAAGCATTGTTCTTCCTCATCAGAAAGGAAGGGAGGAAATGCCTGTTCACTAAGAAAGTAACCTTCTATAGTCTTATTTTTTTCCCTTTTCTAGGCATTTTCCCAGCCAGTGACTTGACTTTTGAGTGTCCTCTCCACCCCCACCTCTCCTCCTGGTCCTCCCAGCCAGCACTTGGGGTCTGAGATTCAAATGTTGCTTCCCAGCCTCAGGGCTTTTGAAGGGGGCAGGGCTGCTATTCAGTGTGAGATTAAGTTTAGGTACTCAGGTCAGGGCAGGGCCGCCTCATGGGCTCAGTTCCCTCAGGGGGTTTATGCAGAGACCTTCAACAATGGATCCAGGCTCCTGCCTGCTTGGAGAGCCCTGGTCTGCTCCCGCCTCCACTGCTGCCTCCCAAGGGGGTCTGAGTTATGGGGGCACCCCACACTCCTCTCAACCCGCCAAAGAGACCCTCTCACCGACCCTTGTCACCTGTGGGTAGAGGGACCCACGTGGCCGCTGGAGATTCTGTCCCTGAAGGCTGCTCGGATCCGCTCCTTTCCGCGCCATGCCACCGAGGCAGGGTTGGGCTCTGCTCCAGGTCCAGGGCACGAGGGACCTTTTGCGAGAGGTTTTCAGGCCCTCTGGAGCAGAAATCTTCTCCGCTCCGTTTTTTCTGTGGCTTCTGCTGCTTCAGAATTCGCTGGTGGTTCTTTTTTTACAGATATTTTATGGGCAGTGAGTTCGGAGGTAGCGTATGTGTGTCTTTCTACTCCACCATCTTGTCTCTGCCCCCTAAAACAGTTTTAAGGGTGTTGTGAGGTCAGTTTTCAAAGTGTATGAAGAAATGGGAAGTTAAAAATATATTTTAAGAATCTTGGGCCTTGATAATATAAAAGCAATAATACAGAAAACAGCAATCTTTATTAATTAATTGATCTCTAGTTTTGTAAGTGAAATGATTTTTAAGAATAATCTCTATATATGTTGAGGAAATCTTTGATGACAGCACTGAAAGATGCACATAGAGTTTTGCAAGCAATATTTCCCATTAGACAACATAATTAATATGATGCAGTTGACAATATGCTACACACAATAAAAAATTGCACTCTGATTATTTATTAATTAAATAAAATCTTTTGATTGCAAAGAACCAAATACTATTGTTACTTCCCATACACATGTTCAAATTGCACGTGATTCATTGAAATTTAGAAATACATAGTCTTCTGTGATTATTAATATGAAGCATGATATAAAACAGAACATCATGTTTTCTGATGTTTCTTGTAGCTTTCATTGAGCATATCTAGGGAAGGAAGAGTTTAAGATCAAATGTAATAACAGTAATAAATCACATTTGGATAGTGTTTAGTGTGTTGAAGATATTGTGCTAAATGATTTACATTTGTATTTCATCTCAAAAAAATACATCATTAGGAGATTGTCAAAGAGGTGTGATATTATATTGCTCTATTTGCCAGTAGTATGCAGAACTAGGAACATTGCCTTAATGAGCAGAGTCAGTAGTGGTTTAATAGAAAAATCAAAGTCTTGATTGTCATAAAACTTGAGTAAATATTGGTTCTATGACTTCTTGTGATATTGAACAGCATAATTCACTGCTGAGTCTCAGGCTTTATTTTTCCCAATTGTAAAATGAAGGAGTTGAACTAAGGCATAAAACAAGTTCTTAGTTTAGAGCCTGAAAATTATTTTATTTAATATTTACAAATGTATATCAATATAATTGATTTATGCTTCATAACAACGTTGCGTGGAGTACATAGATTTTATTACACCACCAAATAAGTTCATGACCCAATAAGATCAGCATAACCTAATAGACAACACAATTTATATATTGCAGAAAGTTTTCTGGTCAAGAGGGGTAAAACCTTGCTAAAACCTACAATTGTCCAAGGGAACAAGGTCATAACTCAAGGACTAGGAAATCATCAACTATTGGAGGTCTTCAAGCAATCTATGAAAAGGTCAGAATTAAGACCACATTTTAGGAAGAGTGAATAGGTTTCCATTTTAAAGGAACAAGGAGATTTTTTGAAATCTCCTTAAAGTTTTTGATTGTACTCTATTATTCCCACAAAGTAATAAGGCTCCAGGGGAAGGAGAGATCACTTTCAATTCCAAAGGTCAGAGAAAACTTCATTGACAAGGGGGAACGTGAAATGGGGGAAAAATGATAAATAAAATTGGTCAATACTGGAGAAAAAGACGAGTGTCCAAAAGAAAAATTACACATCTAGTACTGGAAAGGATATAAGATATCACCATCTTCCATTTGCAAAGGAGAAAACTAAAGCTCAGAGATGTAGAAGAATTTCCTGAAGGTCACATTGATCATATATTAGAGGGAGAGAATTGTTTTCAATCAAAAAGCACTTTCATTTTATTTGCACATGAAACTGCAAACTGATTATGTACAACTTGGTATTCTTCAAAAATATTTTTTATTATACATTATTATGTATATTAAACATATAATTTTATTATATGTTTATAATATATATATTATATAATATAATACATATATAATATATATTATATTTAATGTGTTAATATTTATTGCAAATATGTAATAAAATATATTTAAAGGACAGACAGAATTTTAAATTGGTTCTTGGGACACTAAATCCAATACCATTTATGACTCCTCTGGAAACATTGTGTATCTTAGAAAGAAGTTAAATTAAGGTATTAAGAGCACTATAATTTAACTGGCATGAAGAAGTTGGAGGGAACGAGATAGGAGTCAGGCAAGGCAGAATAAGGTCAAATTATGGATATCTTTGAATGATCTTAAAGGTAAGGATTTTGGAAATGATGGATTAAGTGTATTTTTATCTCTAAGTTCCCTCTGAGCTCTCTATCCTATAATCCCAAAATGCAGGCAACGGAAGCCTTTGAATAGTTTGATCAGAAAGATGATAATATAGAAATGGTTTTGTAACAAGTAAGAGGGAAGGGAAGTCATTCTTTCTTAGATATTAAGAATAGAAAGAAGTAAAGTAGAAATGAAGAGGCATGAGAGCAGAGACAGAGAAAGGTAGAGTATAGAGGAAAGCAGAGCAACAATGAGAGAGAGAAATGTCACAGGGGAGCTCAATTGGAAAGGAAGAGGAGACTGGCAAGAGACATCAGAGGAATGAAAAACAAATAAGAAAGGAGAGATAAATACCATGGATGAAGCACAGCAGAGAGTGACAATGACTTCAGACTCTCTAGACCAGTCAGAAGAGAGAAGCATTAGTAAAATAATAGTTTAAATTGCAGAAAAGAGAAGAGCCATGAGAGTATAAAGGCAATGGTAAGAGGTAACAGACGATGAGAATGGCAGTAGAGACAATGCCCCTGCTGCAAATACTGAATGAGTTCCAAGTGTTGCTGGAGACAGGAAGAAAAGTTAGGGGCCATTGTATCTTGATATGAGAAACAATAAGGCCTTGATTAGCAGATATTTTCAGCATAGAGATAGAGCTATACTAGGCTGCAGAAGAAAAAATACCTATTCCAGACTGGTTCAGGGCTCTTTTCCTGTTCCTTGAAAGTCAAGGACTCATGTAAAGTTCTGTCTCCCTAAACAGCTCCTGGAAGAGGTTCTCTGTTTCTAAGCACTTAAATCTAAGAAATAGACAGAATTCTTACTTAGTTCTAATGAAGACACTCACTAGATTGGTCTCTGCTGCTGTGATGAAGTACAGGGCTCTGATAAGGAGAATCTGCACCTATGCATAGGTCTGGATGTGTGTATGTGAGTATGTGAGGCAGGTCCTACCTATGAAGACTGAATTGTCTCAGCCTATCTGCTCCCAGAGCACTGATTATTTTGTTATGGTTAGGCAAACAACATGAAATCTGTGATGCACGCAAAAAAGAAAATTTAACTCAATGCATATAACTTTTAGTAATTTCTAATGCTAAGGGAATTTCTTCATCTGAAATGACTAATAACTAATTATAATGATCAAATAAATTGCTGAGAGCAGAGGGGACAGAAACTTTCTTTAGCTTCCAGGGACAGATGCTGAGTTTGTAAATATATCACAGTCAGAAGAAAAAGGTAATTTTCTGCCCTGTGTGTGGCCTGCTCCATTAGTAACCAGGGTCACATTGCTGGGAGACATATTGTGATGCCCAAGAAAATGAAAGTTGGGAGCCCTTGGTTAAAGACCTGTGTTTAGTCTTTACTTGGTTGTTGTCCTTTGTTCTCAAAGAGGACCAAAATTGACATCACCTGATCAGACAATATGAGCTCAGAATGTTCTATCACAGATTGGGCACAGATGGCTCATGTGAACATTTGGAGTGGTTACTTCAGATCTGTGCATTCTATATTTCCTTTATGCTGTTTCAATTCTGCTTTGTTCATAGAGCACATCACTTTTTCTGATGTGGGCACGCCATGCTGAGCAGTCCTGTGCCAGTGTCTCCCATGTCGCACAATCAAATCCAACTGAGAGAGACCTTGCAAGTGTCCTTGTATTGCTTCTTCTGACGACCATGTGACCAACTGCCCTGTGCAAGTTATCTATAAAACAGTCTTTTTGGCAAGCATACATTTTGCATTCGAACACCATGGCCAGCCCATTGGAGTTGTGCTCTGTGAAGCATAGTTCAAATGCCTGGCAGTTTAGTTCAAGCAACGTCCTCGGTGTCTGGTATCTTATCCTGCCAGGTGATCTTCAGAATCTTCCTAAGACAGTTCAAATACAAGCGATTCAGTTTCCTGGCATGTTTCACAGGCATACAACAATGAGGTCACCTTAATGACTCTGTAGACCTTCACTTTCGTAGTCAGTCTAATGCCTCTTCTCTCCCAAACTTTTCTTCAGAGCCTCCCAAACATTGAACTAACTCTGATAATGTGTGCATCAGCCTCATTGTCAGTGTGTACATCCCTGGAAAGCACACCACCAAGGTAAGTGAGCTTGTCCACAGGATTCAAAACTTCTCCATTTGTTGTAATCGATGGCTCCAACACTCCCTCCACTTTGGTCTTGGCTTGTAGCCTTTTCAAATTGAAGAACTTACCATCAGTGTGATAGTTGACCTTGATGCCTTGTTCATCTTCCCTGAAAGCATTTGACAACATGGCTGAAAATACCATGCTAAAAAGCATGAGAGCAAGCACACAACCCTGTTTCACTCCATTGGTGACTGAGAAGGGATGAGAGCATTGTCCATTACCCAGAATTTGGGCAAACATGCCATCACGAAACTGATATATAATGCTGATGAACTTCTCTGGGCAACCAAATTTTGACATAGTTTTCCATAAGCCCTCACGACTAACAATGTCAAACGCCTTGGACAGAACTACAAACATTGTGTGCAGACCTCTGTTCTGCTCCTGGCATTTGTCCTGGAGTCGTTCGGCAGCAAACACCATATCGTCTGTTCCTTTGCCCTTTCTGAAGCCACACTGGCTCTCAGATAGATGACCCTCTTCCATATGAAGGATCAGCCTATTAGGGAGGACTTTAACAACAATTTTGCCAGCATTGACTGAGAGATTCCCCCTGTGATTGTAGCAGGACAATCTGTTCCCTTTACTTTTATAGAGATGGACAATGGAGGCATCCTTGAACTCCTGCAGGATAACTTCCTCTTGCCGTATAACCTGGAAAATTTCAGTCAGTTTTGTATGAGCGATGATCCCCCTACCATGTAAATCTCATCTGGAGTAGAATCAGTACCAGGTGCTTTGCCACATGAAAGGAGCCTAATGGCCCTCAAAGCCTCTTTTTCAGTTGGTAGTTCAGCTAAGGAGGGAATGTCTTCAACTTGAGACAAATGGTCAATGGCCTCAGCATTGATTGATGATGGTCTGTTGAGAACAGTACGGAAGTGTTGATCCCATCTGTCTAGGATCATGTCCTCATCACTAATTAATGTGGTTCTATCAACACTGAGTAGTTGTGATGCACTATAGGTTTTTGGTCCATAAATAGCTTTTAGGGAATCACAAAAGTGTTTTGGATTGTTATTATCAGCATAAAACTGAATTTCATCTGCCAGATTTAATTCTGATTACTTATTCACTAGATAGAAAGTATTTATTCCATGGAGCCAAACACTGCCAAAACTGTTTCCTATACACATTTCAAAATTGTTGTTGAAACTCATAAATTATCTTCTTTGATGGTCTCTGATCATTAATTTCATATGGTATAAAACAGAAAAACATAGCTTACCAATGTTTGTCACTTTCATTGAAGAAATCCAGTGAATTTTGTTTAAATGATAGACTTTTATAATTAATAATAAAAATAGCTGACATTTATATAGCACTTATGTCCCAGGCACTGTGCTGAGAGCTTTACATTCATAATCTTGTTTGGTTATGACAATAAACCTAGGAATGCTATTATCTCCATTTTATAGATGACAAAGCTAAATCAAAGTAAGGTTTAGTGACTTGCCCAGGGTCATACAGCTAGTGTTTGAGACCACATCTGGACTCAGGTATCCCAAACCCTACAAATGATAAGATACTCCAAATCATTGTTAGAAGTTGGCATTGTTCTGATTTTACAACAACAATGACTCTGGAACCCAAATATTAACTAAACAACGACATGATTAAGTGTGGGTGACTAGGGAATAAAGATTTGTAAGGAAATGATTCAATATGGCTTTACTTGTACTTCAAGGAAATGTGATTCAGAATTTAGCATGGCAGCCAAAATCTGACTGAATAATTTCCCATTTTTCAGTGCCGTGGCTATACCACATCCAGAGGATATACATGCTAAAATGAGATGGATTAGCTAGAAGCTATCTAGAGGAGGACAGCCATACTGTGAAGGGATTCAAAATAATGTCATAAAAAGCATACGCCTTTAAAAGAGGCAATTTAGCCTCATAAAAAAAGAGGCCACTTATAAAGAGAATGACAACTGTAATCATGGTAATAAAAAGTTGTCAAAGATAAGTGGCATTGCACTATTCTGCTTGCCATTAAGAGACAGACCTCGCAATACCGCCTTAATGAGCAGAATTAGGAGTGGTTTAATGACAAGAGCAAAGTCCTGGGGGTCATAAAACTTGACGTCTAACAGGGCTTCTACTATTTATGTAATATTGAACAAAATACTTCACTGCTGAGTTTCAGGTTTTTCCCTCCCTATGTAAAATAGGGGAGTTGTACAAAGACCTGAAATAGTTTCCTAGAGCCTGTGAATTAGTTAATGTTCATAAATGTATATCAGTATAATTGATTTCTTATGAAATCCAATGTGTATTATTTTCTGCAATTAAAAATACTCTTTTGTGGAGCAAATAAGCTTTACTTCACAAACAAAATATTTCAAGAAACGCAAAATATCAGAATAGCATAAAACAGTCTGTGAAATGAAGAAAGATTTTTGGTCAAGATGAGTAAAAATTGGAGTTTTCCAAAGGAATAATAGAAAAGTCCTGGGGCTAGTGAACTCCACTTCACTGGAGTTCTTGAAGCAAAGTTGAAAAACTAGAATTGGATCACATTTTGGGAAGAATGAATGGAAGATTTTCATGCTGTGAAAGATTAAGGCAATTCAGGGTGATCTCTTGAGCTCCCCTCAAAATTTGTGATTGCATTCTACGATCCTCAGAAAGTAATAAAACTTCAGGGGAGGGAGAGACCATTGTCAACTCTAAAAGACAGGGACATCTTCATGCACAAGGGGATGCATGGGTTGAGACATAAAAAATGGACAAAATTTGAGTAGATTGACGTTTGAGGAAAAGGCAAGAAAAAGGCAATCAGAATAACATACTGGAAGAGACTTAAAAGATCATCTAGTAAAACGTCTTCTACTTACAGAGAAGAAAATCAAGTCCCAGAAGTGTAGAGTGATTTCCTGAAGGTCACGTAGATCATATGTCAGAAACAGAATTAAAGTGATTTTTTCTTAGAACACTTAATCTAGAATCTTTCATGAATAAATTATGGAGCTCAGAAAGAAGTCATTTTGTGATATTTGGAATACTCCAATTTAACTAGCATGCAGAATTTGGAGGGGAAAACTGTTTCACCTTTTTTAGATTCTATCACGCCAGAATTCTTTAACGTTGTTCCCAAGGGAAACTAGGGAGAGCTCAGGAATCTTCCTGGCTTTTCTTTGCCATCTTGGCTCCACCCTTTGTATTTTCAATTTTTCAATTTTTTTATATAAAGCCTTTTTGGCCTCAACAATAGCCTTTCAGAAACATTACAACAAATATTACTATCACAATTCTACAGAAAATTAAGATTCAGGCATGTTCAAAACTTTAAAAATGACAAATACAGAATTAGGTCCCAAACATTCCTATTCTAAGTTCTGCACCTTATTTCCTCTACCATATATCCTCAAGAAATATTTGGAGACCTTTTCTACTTAAAGAACTCAAGATAAAGATTAAGTAATTAAAACTTTTGTTCACACAATATGTGAACTAGTGTGGTCTAATGAAAAGGTGTCAAGACACGTTGAGGCCCATGACACTTCTGAGTGTGACTTAAACTGGATTCAAATGTAATTTGAAATATTTAACAAAATTATGAATGAATAATAGATCATTGAACAGGGACCCTTATAGATAGTTCAAGGGCCTCTGCTTCTATTTGTGTTTGATATCAGTGGCTTGTTGGAAGGAAAGTGGATTTGAAATCATGAAACATGAATTTAAGATCTCATTATATCCCTTGTAATCTGTGTCACCAAAAGCAAGGCACACAACTTCTGGAATATAACATTCTGTTGTAAAAGATGAAAGAATTTGAATATATGATCACAGAGGTCCTTCCCAGCATTAGGTCTTACAATACTTGGAGGGAAGTGTTTTTGCCCCTCTTCCATCTGCTTCTGGAAGATATCTATTCATCATCGTGTTAGGACAGGATGCTGACAGATGGTATGGTTAAGGATAATGTGGCATAGGAGACCAGAATGTTTCCTATGCCACAGAGAATACCAACCTCTGAGGACTTGGGAATCACAGAAGATCAACAGAAAAGGACTGATGGTTGGGAACCATGCAGCTAGGAGGTCTGAAGCAGCCACGAGCCAAGGCTGATACTTGTCAATTTTAAAGATGTAAAATGACAATCCAGAATTAATGGAATAAAAATAGACATATGTACTCACTATCAGGAGGATAGCCTGGGTGGCTTTTTTCTCAGGAAAAGTTTTGGGAGAGAGGTGAGGACTATGAATATGCTTCACTTGCTGATGGTGTCTGTGCAGGAGAAGCACTAAGTAGCTACTGGACCATATCATGAAAACCACACACATGACATCCGGAAGAGAATAGACAATTGCAAAAAGTGTGGCATTAAAAGAGGAAGGAGCTAAAACTGAACAATATCCCAGATGCCACATTTTTGTGTTATTAGTTATATACCTTGAGTTATGCATAGACCCAAGCAAAGTGAAATTTATCAGGAGGTAAAAGCACCAGCAGAGAAAGCAGAAAGGGACAACATACTTTGGGGCTTGGATGTTGAGATTTGTCCACCTGGAATTACTGGGACTGATGGTGATGAGCTGAAAACCACTCAAGAGGCAGGTGATGCTGAGAGAAACACTCCGGGCCATACTATGAAGGTAAAGGATAAGTTTACACCCAACATGATTCAAGAAATTTTTGATGCCTAAGCAGGCAATCATCTGAGGGATTCCCTTGGAAAGAAGTACTTTCGAGTTGGCCAAGGCTAAGTGGGCAAAAATGCTTTCTATGGGCCTCAGCCTGTGACCAATGAGTAAAGTGGAACCATATAGGCCCAGAAGGAAGAAATTCCCAAGAATCCCAACTCCCATCTGAATAAGGAAGAGAATGCCCAACACCAGGTCACCAAACATTATTTCCTCCAAGACTTTGAAAAAACTGTGGCCAGTGCTGACAAATCCTAGGGGAAAAAGAGAGGTTTGTTAGATTTCTAAAGAGTATTATTGAAGAGACTGGGGTTTCATTTGGGGAACACTGGAATAACTTGTGTGTTGGGCTGGATTCTGATATAATTGAGGCGGAGGTGAGTGCGATGATCCACTGAAACTGGTTTGTACTTCCTGTATTTTTTCTTAGTACCCATACCATGAAAGTTAGTAAAACATTAGGAAAGAACATAGTTATGACACCAGATATTCATCTTGCAATCTGGAGCCTTTTTTTCTTTTGGTAGTTTTGACCCAACTTCTAGAAGAATGAATTCACAAGTTCAGTCCTGAAAACCTAGGTAGGAATGTTGTTACAATACATTATTAAAATATGATAAATAAAAATAAATGAATAATAAAAATGACACTTAAAGTGAGGAATTATCATAGAAAATCAGTTGACCCTGGGGAAGACGAACAACTTCTCTCATTCTCAGTTTCTTGTCCCATTAAATGGAATAATAGTAAGTACTTTACAAGACTTTTGTGGGGATCAAATGAGATAGTATAAGACGTGAACTGCAAAGTTCAAGGCACTATAAAATATATTAATTTATTATTTTCATTATTAATGATTAATTATAATTCAGAAATTAACAATTACAATTCATTCAAGCTTAGGAAAATGATGAAATTTAACAGCTTGGATGTAATGCAAAAAATGTTATATTTTTGTTGCAATAAAGATCATGAGAACTGTTTTGAAACTTAAATTGAGAATGTTTTGGGAATCACAAAACTCCTGCAACCACTTAATCAAATAAAATATCTTTACAAACAAGATCTTCTGCTACCAAAATTTTAATAGTTGATTAATTTTAATTAAATCCCAAAGGAACAAATCTAAATTTCTCAATTTTTGTACATTAATGTAAATTTTGGTGCATTAATATAAAAGAATATCATAATTCTATAAAAGAGACCAACATGAAGAACCCAGTAATTGATAAATAAACATTTACCAAATATAAACTACATTCTAGATAATGTCCAAGGTGCTATAGATATAAATTTAAAAAGAGATAATTCCTCCTCTCAATTAGTTTTAGATCTGTCAAGAATACAAGAACATATGAAAGTGATATAAATGAGAATCATAACATTATATAAATTGTCCACATTTTTAAAAGACAGAAAAAGGACAGAAAATATGGAAAAGTAATAACAAATATAATAGTGCAAGAACAACAATACAAATTATAATTAGCAACAATAATGAGTTAGCATTTAAACAGTGCCTACTATATGTCAGTCACTGTGCTGTGTTTCATAAATAATATCTTAGCATTGAGCAAATGCTAAGCTTATTGTGTATATGTGACATATGTAACATATAGCATTTTATTATTTTCTACATATGGTTACTTTTAAATTGCTCATTTTTATTCTGATGAAGGAGTATTGTTGAGTTCTCTTTGTCTTTGAGAGTGGAACACATCTGCTAGCTGACTCTACCAATCTGACCAACTTTCAAGTAGGGTCCTAGAAATAGAATTAATCTTTTGTTTGGTTATGACAAAACCCATAAAATAAATACATACTATTTAATTAATAAATAAATAAATTTAATAAATAAAATAAAAATTAAAAAAGTACAAAATGTCCCTCATCACAGTCCAATAACTTCTTTTTCTATGGTGACAACAAGAAAATGGGACAAAATGGGACTGAATGTATTAAAAAATAACAAATACTTTAGACAATCTGGAGCCATTTATTTACATCTTGCTCCTCTAAATGTTAAATGTTAATGGCAGCAATCAGAAAAGGGGTTCAGTATTTATAGAAATGGATTGTATCAATCTTAACATTCTTGCTACAAATTAAGCCAGAAAAGTAAAGGAACTTGGAGCTAAATGTAAAACTGGTTCAAAGGTTCTCCATGAAATATCAATGAACTAGGTGACAAATTGTATCCAGGCGCAGGAAATACCACATCATAGTACGTGTAATCATCATGTCCGTACTCACAAAATATGTAGGCAACAAGACCATTCTAAAAAGTAACTGGAGCTTGTACATCAGTTACCAAGGATCATCTTACATCACAGATTTAGAGGTGTGATGCACCTGTGAAGCCATTTAGTCAGTCAGTCATTCAATAAACATTTATTCAATAAACTCTTTATGTACCAGACACTTCACCCCTCTTTGCTGGGGATGCAAAGAAAGGTAAAAAACCAGTCCTTGCTCTGAAGAAGTTTACAGTCTAATGGGAAAGATGATGTGCAACAACTACGTGCAAAAAAGCTATATATTGGATAAATAAGAGACAGTCAATAAAGATAAGGCACCAGAGTCAAGGGGGATCAGTAAAGGTATTAGGCAATTCCTATAAATTCCCACTTGATGGGTAGATTTTGCTGGGAATTTGAAGGAATATGGCAAGGGAAGGAGACAGAAATGAGAACAGAAATACCTCTAGGAAAGGGGGATAGATAGTTTTGGACATGTTAAATTTAAGATGTCATCAGGACATCCAATTCAGAATGTCTTATAGGCAAGTGGAGATGTGTAATGAGAGGTTAGCAGAGAAGTTAGGACAAGATAAATAGTTTTTGAGGATCATCAGCATAGAGATTATGGTATAATCTGTGGGACCTGATAAGATCCCCTGTGGTATGGCCTGCAGTACACCACTATTTAACAGGCATGGCTTGAATGAAGATTCAGCAAAAGAGACTAAGAAGGAGAAGTTAGGTATGTAAGAGGATTACCAGGAGAAAATAGAGTCATGAAAACATAAGGAATATCAAGAAGAAAAAGGTCATCTACAGTGTCAAAATTTGCAGAGATATCTACAGGGATTTGAAAAAGTCCATTCAAAATGGTAATTAAGAGATTGTTAGTAACTTTAGAGAGAGCAGATTCAGCTGAATGATAAGATTAGAAGCCAAACCATGAAGAGTCAAGATGTGAGGAAGAAGAGAAGAGAAGGGAATCTTCTATAGATAGCCTTATCATAGATGTTAACAAGAACAGGAGACAAGAAAAGAAATGATCCCCAGCCAGAACTGATAGATCAAGTGAGTTTGGTCGTTGTATTGCTGATCATATGCTTGTTGAGGATATGTTTATGGGCACAATAAAAGCGACCAGAATATAATGAGATATTAAAAATAAATGATCAAATATGGATGATAGAGGATCTGATATACAAGATGTAATGGGGCTTCTTGTGCATGTAGAGATTTTTGCCTTAAAAAGGAGAGAGACTACGCCTTAATGTGAGATGAATAAAGAGGAGATAGAAATAAAAGTATTTGAGTTCTTTGAGATGGAGATAGGATAAGAAAAAAGTTCTTGGATAATGGTATCTTTTCCAATCAAATATGAGGCAAAGTTCTCATGTAAAAGGAGGGTAGGGGAGGGATAGAAGGGTTGAGGTGCAATGATGAGTTTTGGCAGTACCACTGCAGTAAGTGGGATAGTAAGTTAACAGAGAAGTATGAAAAGATTGATTTGCTACAGTGAGGACCCAGTTGAGGCAGTAACTAAAACTCAATAATATTTCTTCATTTGATTCAATCTTTTCATTTTATAAGAATGGAAAATGAGGCTGACAAAGGATAAGTGACTTGTCTAAGAACACACAGGCAATAAGTAATAAATTTATCAATTGGCAAAACTGAAAATTCACACAAAACAAGAAGAAAGAATGAAAATGAGAAATAAATCTATTTTTGAGAGGAAAATGAACAATTAAAATAATCCTAATGAACTTCAATAATGATAGTTATTATAGCTAGCCTTAATATAGTACTTACCATCTTTTAAACACTTTACAACTGTTGTTTCCTTTGATCTCACAACAACCCTGGGTGATGGTGCTATTTTTATTGTTATTTTACAGATGAAGTAACTGAGGCAAAAAGATTAAATGACTTGCTCACAGTTACATAGCTAGAAAGTGTCTCTGGTTGGATTTTAACTCAAATCTTCTTGATTTCACAGCCAATATTTTCTTCACTGTGCCACCTAGCTGCCAGAGTTTTACTTAATGATGAAAAAATGGAAATGGATAGAATGAAAACTGACCCTATTTATGACAATTGTAGTACACAGTTTTTTGGTTCTGAATAAATTGCCACGACAGGAAGACAGAAAGTCAGAGGGAAGGTAAGGAGGGGAGGAGAAAAACAAAAGCTTTAATTTGATTGTCAGGAAAAAAAGGTTGACATAGTAGTTAAAGGGAAGTGCAGTGAGGAACAGAGAGGGTAAAACCCAAAAAGACCAGAGGAGTTATGTCAGGAGAGTGGAGGTTGTTGTTGATGTTTGTCCTTTGTTATCTAAGAGGACCGTTACGTCAGGGAGGTGATGTCACTGCAAGCAAGTGATTTGAATTGAAGTGAGGCAGGACTGTGCAAAGCAACCAGACTCACTTTCCCCTCCACAGCCATCTGAGTCTGGTGACCAGATATAGGGAAAATGCCTCTGACAACATGCCCCAAATAAACATCAAGAGCTCTCAAATCAGGAATAACAGGTAAAGTTGAAATGTCACCTATGAGGGGTGATGAGGTCAGGGAGTAGTAGAAAAATTTGCAACAGGAACGCATTAAGATACCAAGGAAAAATTCCAAGACTTGTTCCACAGTCTTTTCAAGGTCCTTTTCCTGTCCCTAGGCCGATAGGGCCTGGGCAATACTCTTATTGTCTCCTGGAAGAGATTTTCTGCTTCCAAGTTACTACATCTAAAACTGAGATATAAGAGTTACTCACCTAGTTGTTTTCTGCTTCTAGGGTGGAGGAAATGGCTGCACCAAACAAAAAATGTCTCTTTGTATGTGTGTCTGTGTATCTGTGTGTTTGTGTGTGTCCATGTGTGATGGCATAGACAGGTCCTAGTTATAACAACTGGATTATCTGGGCTCATCTGCCTTTGGAGCTGTGATTATCATATCATGGACAGGACCAATGACATTAATCTGCCAAGGGAAAAAGGGATTTGTCTAAAAGATTGAATTTTTGTCCCAGATGAAAATGTCTTCAAGGATTCCTACTGATTAATAATTCTCCAACTGCCATTACTAATGAATAATGACAATGGCCAAGTCACCAATTAAACGCAAAAAGGAGAGAAACTTTCCTGAGCTCCAGGAGATCAGAGGTGCAGCTGTTTAAGAGGTTGTCGTATACAGAGGAAGGAAAACTATTACCTTATTACGGGGTACTTCTATTAGCAACCCTGGCCTGGCTTAGGCTTTGGGGTTGTCCTGAAGGATCCTAGATCTTGTATCCACACTCTTTTTTCATTTAAGTTTCCAGCCTCCCAATGCAGTCTCTGAATAGTGTCCTGCATAAAGCTAATATTCCTAAGCACTTTAGTGGTGACTCTCTTTGCTTGTGCCTTTATGTCTTTTTCTGATGGTGTCTCTTTCCTTCCCTTACAATGATAAATACCAAAAAATGGACCTTATTGCTAGTACAGAAGGTTTTACACATCTCAATAAAAGCCCAACTTCTTCAGCCTTTGATAAAGTTTTTATTTCTTGAAGACATAATTTAGTCAAAAAAGTAATGAAGTTGTGGACCTTTTGTTACTATCTTATCTCTTATGTAATGTGGTGTGTGTGTTTGTGCATGTGAGTGTGGGTGTGTGTGCGTGTTTGTTGTGTTAAATTATTTCACCACGTGGATTATCTGTGTCCGCATGAATCAAAATATGGCTTACAGGGAAACAAGAACACATATCTCTGCAATCAGTTTTCTCCATCCTCCTTTAAAGAATCTTATCTGCTTGCTAAAGGAAGCAGTTGGTTGAGGCCAGAGGTTGGCCATTCTGCTCTCCTCAGAGAGAGGGAGTACTGGGCTAGAATTACATCTATCTTCTCCTTTAAAGATGATTAATCTCAGGGAAGTAATTTTTTAGGTTCAAATTTTATTCTGATTGTTTTCCCTTAACAAGAAAGGACTGTCCCAAGTTATTTATCCAAAACTGAATTACCATCCCACCAGATGCCAATTCCATGATGGATATGCATAACAAAGAACAAATAAACCTATTTATTCAAATCAAGAGACAAACAAAAAAACAGAGAAATAGGAGACTATGTATCAAATGATACAAAGGGAATGACTTGTCTCCTTGAAAGCAAATTAACTTAGCACAACCGAGATAAGGAGAGGGAGTCTTAGATCTTTGCCAAAGGGCACAGAAATATGATTAAAGTGTTAATTCTTATACATATTGGTTTCCTCCCAGTCACTTTCTCCCTTGAAGTGTCTGAAGAGAGTTTCAAACAACTTGACTTTTCTCTCCAAAGTAAAAGCTAAAAACCCAGGATGTCTCTTCTTTCTAGTTCTCATCAGCTCCTCCCTTCACACAGGCATGGTGCATTGAGCAATCAGTCTCCACCAATGAGGAAATTCTTCTTAAAAATGGCCCTTTGGGCCATAGATTACATTTATATTAGAAAGTTATGTGATACATCAGTTTTCTTCTCTCTAAAATGACACCTATAATTTGTTTACAATTTTTAAAAATAAATTGCACGAATGTTAAGTGAACAGCACAGAATGAAAAAGGAAAAAAGAAAAATATGTACAAGAAAAAGTTCTGAGAAAATTTATTTTCATTTCAATCTTGGGCACAAAGAAATTATGAATAGATATAAAAAGATACACATTAAGTCTATACTATAAATACTATATCACAATAATATATATTTATATATAATAAATAGCTAAAATAACAAGCTAAATTAATGGAATAAAAGAAGACATATGTCCTCAATAGTAGGAGGACAGCATGAGTGTCTCTTTTCTTAGGGAAAGTTATAGGAGAGAGATGAGGACTGTGAATATGTTGGACTTGCTGATGGTGTCTGTGCAGGAGAAACCCTAAGTAAACACTGGACCAGATCATGAAAATCACACACATAACATCAAGAATAGAATAGACAATTGCAAAAAGTACATCATTAAAAGAGGCAGGAATTGAATGCTTTCTCAGATGCCACATTGTGTATTGTTAGTCATTTATCTTGAATTATAAATAGTTTCAATCAAAGTGAAATTCATCAGCACAGAAGCAAATAGAAGAAGCAGGAAAGGACAATACACTTTTGGGCTTGGATTTTGAGTTCTGATCCCCTGGAGTGACTGGGAGTGATGATGATGACCTAAAAATAACTCAAGAGGCAGGTGATGCTGAGGGAAACATTTTGGGCCACATTATGAACATAATAAGTTTACACCCAAGAGTATTCAAGAAATTTTTGATGCCCAAATAGACAATGGTTAGAGGGACTCAATTGGAGAGAAACACTTCTGACCTGGCCAAGGCTAAGTGGACAAGTATGTATTCTATGGGCTTTAGCCTGTGCCCATTGAATAAAGGTAAGCTATATAGGCCCAAGAGAAAGACATTTTCAAGAATCCCGACTCCCATCTGAATAAGAAAAAGAATTCCCAACACCAGTTCACTAAACTTTATTTTCTCCAATTCTTAAAAAGAAGAACTATGGTAAGTGCTGGCAAATCTTAGGAAAAAATGAAAGATTTGTTAAATTTTTAAAGGGAGTTACTGAAGGGAATTGGGTTTCATTTGGGAAAAATTGGGATAACTTAACTGTTGGGCTGAATTCTAATATAATTGAGCTGGGGAGGGAGGAGTGAGCCATTCAGCATTTCCTATATATACCACTTGTATTTCCTATATTTTCCCTTGATAAGTCAGGGTGTGAAAATTAGCAAAATATTCAGAAATAATGTAGATATAACACCAGATCTCTATCTAGCAATCCAGAGCCTTTTTCCTTTTTGGTGCCTTTGACCTGGATGTTGGAAGAATGAGTTCACAAGTTTGATTCCAGAAGGCTAGGTGGATAGGAAAGTTTTCAAAATGCATTATTAAAATGATAAATAAAAATGATATAATTTAAAATGGCAGCTTAAAATGAGAAATTATCACAGAAAATCATGTTACCCTGGACAAAATAATCAACTTTTCTCATCCTCAGTTGGCTCTCCTAGTAAACAGAATAACATTAGCTACTTTATAAGGTGTTTGTGGGAATCAAATAAGGTAATACAAGTTGTTTGCCAGCTTTATGTCGCTATGCAATATATTAATTTACTTATATTTATGAGTATTGTTATCCCTATTAATAATCACCTAGCAATTTAAGCTTAGAAAAATGATGAAATTTAACTGCTAAGATGTGGGGGAAAAGATATTTTATTGCATTTTTGTTTCAATAAAGATTGTGAGAGAACTTTTGAACTTTAAGTTGAAAATAATATAGGAATCACAAAACTCATTTAACAAAATAAAATATCTTTAAAAACTGGAAAGTTCTTATATGCTCCCTAAATATTAATAATTGACTCATTTAAAATTAATTCCAAAGCACCCAAGAAGTTCCTCAATTTAGTAATGTTCTACAAATTTTGCTATATTAAAGGAAAGGAACATAATTCTTTAAAAAAAAGAAGTGTGAGGAATCAAGTAATTAAAAAACAAGCATTTGATAAATGCAAATTATAAAGCAGGCAATGTCCAAGGTGCTAGGGATGCAATTAGCTTAAAGTCTTTCAAATATATATGACAAGTGATGTAAATGAGAATTATAACAGTATACATATTATCTCTATTGTTTTAAATTCAGAAATAGGCAGAAGATATGGAAAAGTAATAAAAATAGCAATGCAACAACAACAGGACTAATAATATTAGTTAATTATATAGTTAATATTAATTAACAACAGGACAAATACTATTATACCTCAAAGTCCTGTGGCAAGTGGTGAAGCAGCAGGTGTGGACACACTGGGAGCTGTAGTCACAACCCTGCACACAGGTGACCCAGAGCATAGGGTCATTTCTAGCTGGAAGCAGCACTGGGACTCCGCAGTCCCCTAGGTGTCTCTCTTAGCCATTGCTGGCAAAATTCTTGCTAGAGTTCTCCTTAATAGGTTGATCCTTCACCTGGAAGATGATCCTATATCTGAGAGATTGTGTGGCTTCAGAAAGGACTAAGGAAGAATTGATAAGGTGTTTAGTGTCCGACAACTCCAGGAGAAATTCCAGGAGCAAAACAGAGGTCAGTACACAACATTTGTAGATCTGACCAAGGCCTTTGACACTGTTAGTAGTGAAGGCTTATGGAAAATTGTGTCAAAATTTGGTTGCCTGGAGAAGTTCATGAGCATTGGACGTCAATTTCACGATGGCTTGTTTGCCTGGGTTCTGGATAATGGACAATGCTCTCGTGCCTTCCCAGTCACCAATGGAGTGAAACAGGGCTGTGTGCTTGCTCCCATGCTTTTTAGCATGATGTTTTCAGCCATGTTGACAAATGTTTTCAATGAGAATGAACATGGCATCAAGGTCAACTACTGTACTGATGACAGGTTCTTCAATTTGAAAAACCTACAAGCCAGGACCAAAGTGGAGGGAGTATTGGTGCATGATTTTCTATTTGCAGATGACTGTAAATCAATTCTCTGCTACTTGTGCTAATTTGGTCCTAATAATTAACACCAAGTAAACACAGGTGCTCCATCAGCCACCACCACACCATTCATACATGGAACCATCTGTTACAATAAATGGAGAAGTCTAGAATGCTGTGGACAAGTTCACTTACTTTGGTAGTGTACTTTCCAGGGATGTACACATTGACAATGAGGTTGACACACACATTGCCAGAGCTAGCTTAGTTCTTGAGTGACTCTGAAGAAAAATTTGGGAGACAATAGGTATTAGAGTGAGTACCAAACTGAAGGTCTACAGAGCCATTGTGCTGACCTCATTGTTGTGTGCCTGTGAATCATGGACAGTCTACCAGCGCCATACCAGGAAACCAAATCACTTCCATTCGAACTGTCTTAGGATAATTCTGAAGATCATCTGGCTGGGGTTAGGTACCAGACACTGAAGTCCTTGCTCAAGCTGAACTGCCAAGCATTCAAACTATGTTTCATAGAACGCAACTTTGATGGGCTGGCCAAGTTTTTCGAATGCAAAATATATGCTTGCCAAAAAGACTATTTTATGGAGAACTCACATGGGGCAGGCGATCACATGGTGGTCAGAAGAAACGATGCAAGGACACTCTCAAAGTCTTTTTCAAGAACATCGGATTTGATTGTGTGACATGGGAGACACTGCCACAGGACTACTCAGCATGGCATGCCCACATCAGAAAGGGTGCTGTCCTGTATGAGCAAAGCATAATTGAGACAATACAAAGGAAATCTAGGATGCACAAATTTGGTATATCCACCCCAAATATTTACACGAACTATCTGTGTCCAATCTGTAGTAGAGTATTCCGAGCTCATATTGGTCTGATCAGACACAGTCCGACACACTGAAACTTCAGTTTATCATAATGATGTCATTTTGTTCCTCTTTGAGAATGAAGGACAACAACCAACCCAGTCCCTCTGGCAACCTCAACAAAGCTAGTGACTCTCTGAGAAAGAGGGAACTCTATTCTTTAACACATGACAAAGAAGGGCTCTTGGTAGGGGTGAAAAAAACCATTTATAAGTTTTGAGGATGGGATGGCAATGTCATAATTGCTTATAATGAGAAAGATGGCTGGCATTCAGCTGAGGTAGTCATGTAAGGCTAATCATGCCCCTCTCTGCCAATTGAGGAATATTAATTGTATTATGGGGCCCATCTGTACCTTGTAGTCTTTACTAGGGGATTACATTGAACAGATTTGCTGTCTTTATTGAAGAGATAAAGACTCCCTTGAAAACACAAAAACAGGAAAGGACAAATGCTACATCTTTTGGGGATGATAATTTTGTGAGGCTAAACAAACAGAAATTTTGATATATCACAGAGGATACTTGCATGAGAGATAATATATTTTTTTAATATTAAGCTTTCTTTGAATTAGCTCAGTTAGATTCCTGAGCTTAAATCTATTCATGTGGATATAGATCCAACCGTAAAATTATTATGGAATAAAATCAATTATATTGTAGAATTAATATATTGCATATCAATAGAGAAGAAATCAGAGGTAATATTAATTTCAATTTGTTCAAAATAGATAAATATAGATAAATATCTTAATCTTCATGCTCACAGTATGTATATAGTACATAATAGTATTTATACCTTTATGTATATGTATATTTAATACATACATATATGAGCATATATCATGACCTACTTATCTATCTGAATCTCTTTATATACATCTATCTATCTATCTCTCCATTTTATATAATCTTGCATTTAGAATCTATCTCTTCTCTGTCAGACGCTGGAGAGAATGATTCTTGCTAACCCATGGCATAAGGCTAAAATTATAAGAGACTGAAGGGTGAGTCCAAGAGAAATTGAAGATAGAGGAGAAGTAAAATAATAATATTAATAATAATTTTTTATAATAATGGTATAAATGTCAACTTAGTATTTTTAATTTTTCAAAGTTTTTTTTGTCATAAGGAGTTTTTGGCCTCCAAAGAACCTTGGAAAGACATTACAAAGGGTATTAATATCACAATTATTAAAGGGAGAAAAGTGAGACTCAGGTAATTTGAGGACCTTAAAAATTTTATGGTAGTCATAAATGATAGACAGGATTAGATTCCAAGAATTACTATTTTCATGTTCAGCTCCTTATTTCTACATCATATTTTCTGAAAAAATAATTGGAAAATTTTCAGTTTAGAAAACTAAAGATAAAGAGGAAGCCATGACAAATGCTGTTCATTCAACACAAGCACGAGTATGATCTAATGCAGAGGTGTCAAACACGCTACCAGGGGACTGCATTGTGACCCATGACACTCCTGGTTGTGACTTGTACTGGATTAAAATGTAATTTGAAAAAAAAATTATAAAATTAATAAAATATAACAGAACATAATGTTTTTTTTTTTATCAGTCATTTCAGGAGGGTGTCTGTCCCTTCATGACTCCGCTTCTGGCTTTTATGACAAAGATACTGGAGTGGTTTGCATTTGCTTTTCCAGTAGATCCATTTTATCAAGCAATTAGAGGTTAAGAGACTTGCCCAGGCTCACACAGCTAGGAAGTATTTGAGGCTGGATTTGAACTCATGTCTTCCTGACCCCAGGCTCAGTGATGTATTAGCCTCAAACACTTCCACTGATCCGTGAGGTACTTCTAAAATGCAGATAATATTATATCTTACTACAAAGTCATTATTGAATTCTGTTTCTCTTTGTGTTTTTACATCATTGGTTCAATGAAAGGAAAAGTAGATTTGAAATCAGGAGACATGAGTTTAAGAAATAACTATATCACTTGTATTAGGTTCATCAAAAGTAGGACGGGTGATGTCTGAAGAGGGATACTCCATTTTAAGAGATGAAAGAATTTTTGGGGGGTAGAGTCAAGATGGTGGAGTAGAAAGACATACCTACTCTAGCTGTTCCCCCAGAGTCCATAAAATACCTGTAAAAATGACTCTAAACAAATTCTAGAGCAGCAGAAGCCACAAAATGACAGAGTGAAAGAGATTTCCAGTCCAAGGAAGCCTGGACGGCCAAAAAGAAGGGTCTATCACATGAGGCATGGAGTGGAGCACAGCCCATGGAGCCTAGCACAGCCTTGGCCATGCAGCACCAGCAGGAACAGGACTGGAGCAGGCCTCGAGGGGGCAGAATCCTTGGCAGCAGCTATGGTTCTCAGATCTCTCAACTAAGATGACGGAGACAACTTCAAAGGTCAGTGAGAAAGCTTTTTCACCTGGGCGAGAAGGAGCAAGGCCCTCCCATATTCCAGACCCCAGGTGATAGCAGCAGCGGCAGCATCCATTTTTAGAGCCTTCTGCCTATAGACCCTGGGGGAACTGAGCTGCTGATCTGAGTCTAACCCCTGAGTGGTGGTCCTAGAGTGAGGAAGAGTGCTGGTGTGGTGGAGCTGGTGGAAGCTCTGGAAAGAAAATTCTACTTACAGATCTGGGGCAGAAAAGCTTTTGTATCTCCCAGATGAGCATGCAGGCCAGGAGAGGAGTAACTCCTCTCCCTTGATTGTGCCACCTTGGAGGAACAGAGAACTTACAGGTCCCCAGAGTATACCCTCCTCTTGACAAAGGACTCAAAAGTCAAGTAACAGGTTGGGAAAATGTTCAAAAAAAGGGAAAAATAAGACTATAGAAGGTTGCTTTCTTGGTGAACAGGTATTTTCTTCCATCCTTCTGGGTGAGGAAGAACAACGCATACCATCAGAGGAAGACATAAAAGTCAAGGCTTCTGCATCCAAAACTTCCAAAATAAATATGCAGTGGTGTCGGGCCATGGAAGAGCTCAGAAAGGATTTTGAAAATCCAGTAAGAGAGGTGGAGGAAAAATTGGGAAGAGAAATGAGAGCAATGCTAGAAAATCACCAAAAGCAAATCAACATCTTGCTAAAGGAGGCCCCCCAAAATGCTGAAGAAAATAATACCTTTAAAAATAGACTAACTCAAATGACAAAAGAGACCCCAAAAGCCAATGAGGAGAAGAATGCTTTAAAAAGCAGAATTAGCCAAATGGAAGAGGAGGTTCAAAAGCTCACTAAAGAAAATAGCTCTTTAAAAATTAGAATGAAGTAGATGGAAGCTAATGACTCTATGAGAAACCAAGAAATTACAAAACAAACCCAAAAGAATGAAAAAATAGAAGACAATGTGAAAGAGTTTCAATACATGATCCCAGGGGCCCTTTTTAGAATTAGGTTCTAAAATCCTTAGATTCCACTGTTCTTGCTCCTCTCCCATCAGCTTCTGAAAGACACTTGTTTGTCATAGTGTTAGGTCAGAATGATGAGAATGAGTATGGTTGAGGACATTGTGGCAAAGTAGACAAGAATTTATCCTATGCCACAGAGTATACCAATATTGGAGGACTTGAGAGTCAGAGGAGATCAGGACAAAAGGACTAATGGCTGGGAACCATGCTGCTAGGAGTTCTGAGGTGGCCACAAACCAGGGCTCATGTTTATCAATTTTAAAGTGGTAAAATGACAAACTAGAATTAATGGAATAAATGGAGACATATGTGCTCACGAGTAGAAGGACAGCACGGGTGGCTCTTTTTTCAGGAGAAGTTCTGGGAGAGACATAAGGACTATGAATATGTTTGACTTGCTCATGGTGTCTGTGCAGGCGAAACATTAAGTAGGCACTGGAACAGATCATACATCCCATACACATGACCTCAGGCATAGAAAAGACAATTGCAAAAAGTTCAGCATTAAAAGAGGCAGGAGTTAAAATTGAACAGTATCCCAGATGCCATATCTTTGTATTGTTAGTGAAGTACCTTGAGTTATGCATAGTCCCAAGCAAAGTGAAATTTATCAACAGGTAGAAACACCAGCAGAGGAAGCAGGAAGGGACAATACACTTTTGGGCTTGCATTCTGAGTTCTGCCCACCTGGATTTACTGGGACTGATGGTAATGACCTGAAAACAACTTAAGAGGCAGGTCATATTAAGAGAAACACCCCGGGCCACAGCATAAAGGTAAAGAACAAATTTACACAAAATGGGATCCAAGAAATTTTTGAAGCCCAAACAGACAATCATCTGAGGGATTCCCTTGGAGAGTAGCATTTTAGAGTTGGCCAAGGCTAAGTGGGAAAAAATGCACTCTATGGGCCTCAGCTTGTGACCAGTGAGTAAAGAGGAGGTATATAGGCCCAGGAGGAAGAAATTCCCAAGAATCCCAACTCCAATCTGAAGAAGGAAGGAAATGCCCAACAACAGGTAACTAAGCATGATTTCCTCCAAGTCTTGGGAAGAAGAACTGTGCTCAGAACTGACAAATCCTAGGAGAGAAAGACAGATCTGTGAAATTTCTTAAGGATGTGATCGAAGAGAATGGGGCTCCATTTGGGAAATGCTTGGATAGCTCATGTGTTGGATTTAATTTTGATATAACTCAGCTGGAGGGAGCATGGTGACCACTGAGCCCTTTTTGTATTTTTTATGTTTTTCCTTTGTAGCCAGGATGTGAAAATTAACATAACATTAAGAAGTAACATAGATATGACACCAGAAGTCCATCTTACCATCCTAAGTCTTTTCTTCTTTTAAGGTTTTGACTTTGATGTTGGAAAAATGGATCCACAAGTTCAATTCCAAATGGCTAGATATGTAAGAATATTTTCATAAGGTATTTATTAAAATATGATAAAGATATGACAACAAAAATAGCAATTGAAGTGAGAAAGTATAACAGAAAATCAAGTTACCCTGGGCAAAACTATTACTTTTTTTTTAACCTTCAGTTGTTTCTCTTATTAATAGCATAACAGTAGCTCATTTATAAGATGTTTATAGGGATCAAATGAGATAGTATGAAAAGTCATTTGCTAGCTTTAAGACACTCTAAGATATATTAATTTATTATTTATTAATAAGTATTGTTATATTTATTAATAGTATTCTAGCAATTTAAGCTTAGAGAAAATACTGAACTTGAACAATTGGAATTTGGGGGTAAATTCTTTTCATGTCATTCTTGTTGCAATAAAGACTGCCTTAAATGTTTGCAACCTAAAGTTGAATGTACTTTCGGGATCACAGAACTCCTCTAACCATTTAACCAAATAAAAGATCTTTTTTTTAAAAAAAAGGCAATGTTTTTATCTGCCCTCCAAATACTATCAGATGATTCATTTTGAATAAATGAGGAAGCAAATAGTTCATTAATTTTATAATGACTTGTAAATTTTGGTATATTAGTGTAAAATAATATCGTAATTCTATAAGAAAATACAAATATAAGTAGCCAAGTTGTTAATAAAGAAACATTTGTTAAATGAAGATTATATTCCACTTGATGTTGAAGGTGTTTGGGATGCAAATAAAAGAGACGATTTCATCCATCAATTAGCTTATGGTCCATTAAGAGTATAAGAATATATCAGAAGTGATATCAGTGAGAAGTACAGCAGTATTCAATTTGCCTCTATTTTTTAAAAGACAGAAATAGGAAGGAATAAGATATGGAAAAGTAATAATAAAAATAGAAATGGAACAAAAACAACAGGAATCAACAACGATATTATGAGCTAGTATTACAACAGTGCCTATCTTTTGCCAGTCACCGTCTTAAGTGCTTCCCAAATACTACTTTAGATAGCACTGAGTATATGCATAGCTTACATGTATACCATATATCACATTCTATTATTTTCTTCATATAATTACCTTAAAATAGTTCCTTTTCATTCTGATGTCGAAGTAACTATGGGTTTTCCTTGACTTTGTGAGTGGAACACATCTTCTATTGTATTTTGCCAAGTGGAGAAAACTTTGAGTAGGTTCCTAGAAAGAGAATAAATCTTTTCTTTAGTCATGGCAAGCCATAAAATAAAGAATATTACAAGTGATCCTAATCAGACTAGTAAATTCTGTTTCTATGGTGACAAGAAAGGAAGGAACAGTGAGAGTAAATGTGTTACCAGTTACAGAGGTTTTAGACAAATTGGAATCACTGAATTATATAGTTACTGTAAACGTGAGATGCTTATGCAGTGACCAGAAAAGGCATTCAGAATAATAAAAATGTATTGAATCAATCTTGACATTCTTAGCATAAATTTAACCAGAAAAGAAAAATGAAATTGGAGCTAAATAAAAGACTGGATCTTCAGTTGTCCATGAAGATAAAAATGAAGTAGGTGACAAAATGTATCTAGGGAGAAGAAACATCACGTTATGCACATGTTCTAATCTTGCGTTGTATGTGTTAACAATAATATCATGATGAAATATAGTTGGAACTTTTGCACCACTTACCAAGGATAAACTTAAGTAATAGATTTAGAGGTGGAATGGTCCTTGGAGGCTATTTAGGGAGTAGTCATTCAATAAACACTTAATATATGTCAGACACTGTGCTAAGAATTGGGGATGCAAAGGAAGTTAAAAGACAGTCTTTATACTCAAGGAGTTCACAGTCTGATGAGAGAGTTGAAATACAAAAGTAGTACAAAAAGCTACATATTGGATAAATGAGAGATAATTAGCAAAGGGAAAGCACCAGAAGTAGGGGGAATCAGTAAAAGCATTAAGTAATTCCTGTACATTCCCATCTGATGGTGCAATTTTATTTGGAGTGAATGGGAGGCAGACATGAGAAGTAAAATATCTCTAGGTATGGGGAGATTGGTAGTGAAAATGAACAGAGTCAGAAGATTGAATGTCTCGCTTGAGAAAGAGTTAGGAGGTTCTGGCATTTGAGAAGTTTCAGAGACATAGTTTCTGCATAATTTAATCATTTTATTAACAAGACTACCAAGTTTATTAAGAAAAAATAGGTCAGGTGAAATTACAGATATCAAAGACACCTCCTGGTGCTAGGTTCAGAGTTTACATGTCCTTGGAAAAGCAGGTATTCCTAAGAATGGCTATCAGCTCTGATTGGCTAACAATTAAATGAAAAAATGAATATTGTAATGAGGTGTAGATTAAATTTCAATGAAGATCTTGAAGATATATGACTTGCATCACCCATATCTGAGTCAAAGAGACATCAATTTCCATATCACCTTTCTGACAAAAAGAAGCATATACATTTTCCCAGAACTGTCTTAATAAACACAATGATCAGGAATCCATCTATTAACCTAAACTAAAAATTTCTTTTATTGTATTTGAGAATATTTTCCTATCATAATTGATTTCTGGATGAGAAAGTAGAAAAGGGGACAGACTTTGATCCTGATTCAATAATTAATTATTAAATACAAGAAAGAAATAATTATTTTTCTCTTTCCCCCATTTATACTAATCAAGAATCAAAGCCTCCTCAAAGGCGTTCCAAATACTTCATCAAGGGTTCTTAACAATGGGGCTTATAAGGGGAAACAATGTGAGGGGAAAGTGAAAATGAAACAATTGCATTGACAAAATTGAAAGGAGCATTCCTTTATGTTAAATAGACCTTACAGATAAAAGGTACATAGGGCCTAAGCAAAGGGTAAAAAAATAAATTATCCATTTAAGGTTCAGAAGCCTCATCTCATATACCTGTTTGTTTGCTGGAACATAATCTGATATAGTCCTTTGGTTTGAGTGGATCTCAAAACAGTTTCCAGTTGACTCGCTTCTCTGGTTCACATCACTTAGATCTTCTCTTCTCTGCTAAAAATCTTCTACAAAATTGATCATAATACATTTTTAAATGTATTTTTCCAATAAGCAGCTCAATTAATGTAAGTTCTGTCAGAACTGATGTCTCTATTACGAGAAAACAAAATTTGAAACATTTTAGACTGTGAAATGTACAATTTTAGGTTGGCCAGTTGTGATGTTGATATATCCAAGAAACTGATACACTCCAAAAATTAAAACACAGTTTTCATATTCGGCATTATTCATTCCCCCATTGAGAAGATGAGATTCTGTTAAGAAACTAACAGCAAACCACATTCTGTAAGAGGATAATTTATTGCCATATTAACTGGTTGATTGTTCCCCTCTGTTTCCCAAGAGGACCAAAATGACACCACTCTGATAAAATCAAGTTTCAGTGTGTCTGAATGTGACTGATCAGACCAATATGAGCTCGGAATACTCTACCACAGACTAGACACAAATTGTCCACGTGAACATGTGGGTTGGATACTCTAAATTTGTGCATCCTGTGTTTCCTTTGAGATGCTTCAATTCTACTTTGCTCATAGAGCACAGCACCTTTTCTGATGTGAGTAGGCCATGCTGAGTGGTCCTATGCCAGTGTCTCTCATGTCACACAATCAATTCCAAAGTTCTTGAGAGAGACCTTGAATGTGTCTTTGAATCACTTCTTCTGACAACCATGTGATCTGCCCCATGTGAGTTCTCTACAGGATAGTCTTTTTGCCAAGGGTACGTTTTGCGTTTGAACAACGTGGCCAGCCTAATTGAATTGCATTCTCTGAAGCATAGTTTGAATGTTTGGCAGTCTAGTTCCATTAAGGACCTCATTGTCTGGTACCTTATCATGCCAAGTGATCTTCAGAATCTTCCTGAGACAATTCAAATTTTATTCCAGCTACCTAAATGCTATAAGACTTCATGGATGCACCCTTGCAGCAAACATTATCATCTAATAGACTGTGATTGTAAGAAGACAGACAAGATGTGAGAGTGATGAAGGTGATGTGTGGTGCCAAGTGCTAGAACGATCTTATACTTATTCTTTCCAAGCTAAATATTTTCATATATCAAAAATGGCACCCCCAAGGCAAAATGATTACTAGAAGAATTAATATCAATACATTAAAGCTCTTCTCTGATTGTGAACAGTTTGTTGCAAACTTTGAGGGAAATTTGAGCCAACACACAGTTGGCAACAGTGGAGCAGAAAAGGACTAGGCGGCTTTCCAAGATTTGGTGTACAGCACTGCATTTGCTCATCTGGGTTAGAACATTCCCAAACACTAAGATGGGTTTGATGAAAATGATGGGGGCATTCAGAAGCTGCTAAATGACAACGGAGAACTACACATGATTTACCAGAAGGACAATTCATTCATCTCTGATTCTGTCAAAAGTAAAGTAGAAGTAAAGCTTAGAGAGATGCAGGATTCCTGCTTCAGTAAGAAGGTAGATGAAATTCAGTTTCATGCTGGTAGTAACACATTAGCTATAATTGTAATAAAAATGTTATGATGGAATGTACAAACATATAATTTACGAACAGTGCACACTATATGGGTTGTCTATAACAAAATATTTTGAAGTTCTAGTCATGTCCAAGTGAATAACTCCTAGTAAAAATAATCACTTTAAAAGGCATTTTCCACATTTATTTATTTTATTTTTAATTTATGAAATAAAACGAGCATTTCTATAACATGATATAATACAAATATGATTGCACGGAACATTCAAATCTACTATGAATAACTCACTATTTCTTTAAATATATAATGAAGTTGTAATGTAAATTTCTTTTTCCTCTTTTTCTTTCCTTTCTACTCTAGAGATGAGAACAATTAAACACAAATAGGTATACATAATCATTCCAGGCAAACTTCTCTTTATCAGTTCTTTCATCATGCAGATTACATCATTCTTCATATGTTCTTTGTTGCTAATTTGCATATTTATAATAGTTAAAATTATTTATTCACTCAACATAATTTTAAAATGATACTATTCTTACTGTACGAAATAGTCTCTTGGTCCTGCTCATCTTGCTCTTCATTATTTCATGCAAGTCTTTCTATGTTTTTAGACAATCATTGAACCCAACATTTCTTTTTAAATTTTTTTATTTTTAACATATAATAAAGCAAGCATTTCTGTAAGAGTATAATAAAAAATGATTATACTTGAAACTTCAAATCTATAGTGCATAACTTACTAATCCTTTTAAATATGCAACAAAATTACCATGCAAATTTCTTTTCCCCTTTATTTTCCTCCCCTTTTCTCCAACCTTAGAGATGATTATCATTAGACACAAATAAGTAGACACATACTCACACATATATATTTAAAATTATTCTACATATATTTCTGATTATATATTTTTGTCTGGATGCAGATAGTTTTCTACTTAATATGTGCTTCATAGTTTATTTGAGTATTTATAATAGTTAAAATAACTTATTCACTCAAAGTTTTTCTTAAAGCAATATTGCTGGTACCATGTACGATGTTCTCTTGGTTATACTCATTTTGCTCTTCATTATTTCGTACAAATCTTTCCATATTTTTCTAAGATCATTGAGGTCATCATTTCTTATAGCAGAGTATTATTCCATCACAATCATATACCACAATTTGTTCAGTCATTAACCACTTGACGGGAATCTCTACAATTACTAGTTCTTTGCCACCACAAAGCAAATTATTGGGAAACCTCTTATTTAAAAGATATCTCTCTCTTAATCAATGTCAAAGCACAAATAAATCTTTAAAATGGGAATTTATCAAAATTAAGTTGCCATTAAAAGTCTTTCATAAATAAATTTTAGAAATGCCATAAAAAAGAAAATAAATTCCTAATAATCACAAATTCTTTAATACCACTCTCCTCCCCAGTCAAAACCTGTTTGTGATGAGGAGGAGATGCTTTTTTTCTACGTGAAGTAATGCCAAAAAAATCCAATTAAATTAGCTTTCTCACCATAACAAAGTTTACCAGGTCTTAAAAATTTGCTCAACCTCTTTTTCTTCCTTTTGTCTTCTCCTAGAATACAAATTCGTCCTTGTGCAGAATAGAGTAGAAATCAAGAAAATAATTAAAGCCAGGAGTTCCACATAGATAATGAACATGTTAATTCAATTTACTCTTTAGAAAAAAGCATTCTTTAGTTTCTGTAAATCTTCATTACACCACCAGTTTGTGCAAGGATTATTTGTACCCCATTTACTCAGAAGGAATTCCACAAGACAAAAATTTCTTGCACAGGATTGATAAAAATTTGTAACTAGTTGGTTCCAAGAATCCTTTAAGTTTACCAAGGAGGTTTTACAAGGTCTTTTCTTCATACATTCCTGCACACATTAATCAGTTATCAATTTTCCTTTTTTAAAAATACTTATGTAAATACTTGATAAGTTTTAACATTATGATAATAATTTCAGAAAACTTAGTTATCAATATCATAGTTTTCATGTGATAAATAACTTCAGTGAGAATTTCCTCTTAAATATAGGCAAAAATTGGAAACTTTTCTTACAGTGCTTCAGAATATTACAAAATTTTCCACGGTCAGCAGAACTGATAAAATGACCAAAAGATTTATTCTCTAGCCCGTTTTAAAACCTTCTTTTTATATTGCAATTTTTAATCAAACAACATCTTGATTGTAAGAAAGATGCTTTTCCAATAACATTTTTGATACATTAGCTTACCAAATTTCACAATGTAAGAAAATTCAGAAGCACAGCAATACCATTAACAATATCATATATTTGACAATTGAAATAACTTGAAAAACTCATTACTAATCAAGTGTCCTCAATTCATTTGGGTACATTTCCAAAGTACCTTGCACAGAAAGTGATTCATCTCATCAACATTGTCATTGCATACCGGTCACATCTAAAATCCCATTTGAAGTTGTCAAATTATAAAAACTGTTAATATTAATGTAGCACTTGCTCAAGACCTGACACTGTGATAAGCACTTTGCAATCATGTGAACTCCACAAATACCTGGGAGGTGGGTGCTATTATCATCCCCTTACAGATCAGTAATTTGAAGTAAATAGACATAAGGTAACCTGCTTGGAGGTCATACACCAAATGAAGTTTCAAATCAAATGAAATCAGATCCAGATTTAAAATGGCTAATGACCAAATTTTAATTTCCAAGGCTTGTTATTCTTCACAATTCAAAAGAAACTTGGATTTTTATTCATAAATTCACATATTTTATTCCTTTTTTTTGTAAAAGACACATGGCAACAATCCCCAGCTTTGTATAAATCTTTTCCTCTACTCTCTTAAATATTTGGGTCAATTCTCAATCCCTTGCCTCCTTACCTATCTTCCAGACTTATCAGACAAAGGGCTGGCCCAAGTATTCAGTCTCCAATTCTCAATGTAGTCATATACTTAGAATTACACATAAAATTTTACACACAGTTTGGATTTACAACTGTTATCCATTGGTTAGATCAAAGTGTGCTATACTAAGTGTTATGTTATTGCTTTTAGGATTTATTACTCTAAGATTCTTGGTAACTGATTTTTTCACCAGGCAGAGATCTTTGAGAGCTTGCAAAGAAAGAGTTAATAAAGTAATTCTGTATTTGAACAGTATAAGGAAACCTTTAAGATGTTATATAATAGTCAGAGATCACAATAAGCAGTACTTTTACCATATCCATTATTTGTGTAGTGTTAGATTTAATATGGGCTTCCTAAGATTATAGTGAAAGATTGGTGGACCATTTAACCAGATGTTTATCTGACCTTACTCTTAGACTAAAACTGTTAAAGACAAATTAAAAAAAATCTTTTCCTTCACCATTTCTAGTCCTTAAGTAAAGCCAAAACAGTGTACGTTACCTTAAGCATGGGGATAGATCCTGAAATCTTAATGACACCCTAACTCAGTTGCCTCTCTGCTACTGATTTTTTTAACATATTGACATCAGTCTTTTAATGATTTAAACAATAACCCAAGAGAACTAAAGCAGAGTTTGTATTTCTAACAATATTTCTAATAACTTGTAAAATTAATATTAGGCACTTTTCTTTAATACATTATAAATCAGATAATTCCGTATCATAAATTTCACTTAACATAAGACCAGAATAAATTTTATCATACTTGGACCTATTTTCCAATTACTATCATATAGAAGCTCGATTTTTAATTTAAATTTGTATTATATATATATACATATATATACACATATATATGTATATATATTATACAAGGGCTATTTACTCCAGATAGTTCATATTATGGAGTCGCTATTTCTAGCTAATCCATTGCAACCGATTTTAGAGGAAGTTATTGTCATAGCCAAATTTTGAGGTCATGGGGTCTTGCACCAGGACGATGACCATATAAGAGAAAAGGAGAGAGATAGGATAGTATAGATACAATGAAGGCAAAACCAATTAGTCTTGATGACAGTTTGGATGCGTATGTGTGAGAGAGTATAAGTATAAAGGATGGAATTTAGTTTACGAGTCTGGGTGGCTACAAAAATGTTCGTATCCTGAAAAATAATAGAGAGGTTCAGAAGATAGGAGGTTTTTGAGTGAAAGATGATGGTTTCAGGTTTTGGCATGGTAAATTAAAGACATCTAGAAGTCATTTAGTTCAAAATACCCAATAGGCTTGTGGAGATGTGAAATGAGAAATCATCAGAGCAGTAAGGTTAGATATGTATCTTTGAGAATCATCAACATAGAGATAGTTTCTAATATGCAGGAACTGATAAGATCACCAAGTGAAAAATTATGTAGGCAGAAGTGAAAAGGGTCCAAGAGAGGCCTGTGGAACTGCAATGTTTAGGAGGCATGGCCTTAATGAAGATTCAGCAAAGGAGATTGAGAATGAATAGTCAGGTAGGTGGGAGGACTACCAGGACAGATTAGAGTCATGAAAGCATAAGGAATATCAAGGAGAAGGTGATCAATCGTGTCAAAGTTGGCAGAGATATCAATGAGAATTGAGAAGAGTATGGTAGCTAATGAATTGTTGGCAAATTTGAAAAGAATAGGTTCAACTGAATAGTAGTATTAGAAGCCAAGCTTTAGAGAGTTAAAAAGAGAGGCAACAGGTAGTTGATAATCTTTTTATAGCAGTTAGCAAAAAACTGCAAAAAATAAAAAACAGGAGGAAATTAGGAATGATACACAACAGAAATGAATAGAGCAAGTTTTGTTGCTGCTGTTGTTGCTGGTGTTGTGTTGGTGATTTTTTTATATTGCATATTTGACCTGAGGGCATGTTTGGAGGTACTAATGAAGCAGCCGGAATGTAAGGAATGATTGAACATAAATATGAAAGTGAGGATGATAGAGGGGATGATGCTGGAGAAGACAGATACAATGGGATCAATGCAGAGATGTTTGATGTAACCAGAAGAGGAACCATCACTTAATGTTTGGGAAGTAAAGGAGATTGAAATTGAAGGCATGTAAGTGGTTTGAGATGAAGAAGAGAGGGCTAGAAAAAGCTTCTGGATAATGTTCTCTTTTTCAATCAAAAACGGAGCAAAGTTCTCATCTGAAAGAGGAGAAGAGGAGAGCTCTGGGCTATCTGAGATGAGATGACAAGTTTTGGACATGCCACTGCAGTTATGGGGACAGTGAGTCAATTAGGGAATTTTGAAAAGATTGCCATGCTACAGTGAGGACCCATGTCAGAGTACACAAAACAAATGAGGTCGGAGCTAAAGTGAGATACCCCCTATTTAGTTCAGTTCCTTTATTTTGTAAGAATAGAAAATGAGACTGAGAAAGGTTAAAAGTCTTGTCCAAGAACATACAGACAGCAAGGTGCAGATTTATTAAGTGGCAAACAGGAAAATTTGCACCAACCCCAAAGAAAGAATTATAATGAGAAATAGATCTACATTTGAGAGACATTAACATCTAAAAAGAATTCCTAAGAAATAAAGGACTAATAAATATTATGGCTTACGTATATAACACATGTACCAAGCATTTTATAATTATTATCCCCTTTGATCTTCACATCAACCCTGGGTGGTTGGTGGTGTTATTATCATTATTTTGCAGATGAAGAAACTGAGGCAAATACCTTAAATTACTTGCTCAAGGCCACAGAGTTGGCAAAGCAGTGTCAGGTTGGATTTGAACTTAGGTCTTCTTGACTTCAAGGCCCATACTCTAAACCACTGTGCCACCTAACTAAGTTTACCTCAGTGATGAAAAAAATGTAAATGGACTGAATGAAAATTGATCCTGTTTATAGCAATTGTGGTACACAATTTTTAGTTCAAATAAATTGCTTTGACAGGAAGAAAGAGCCTAAATGCAGTTCTAGAAAGTAACTGAGTCATCACATAACAGTCAAGAGAAATAGCTTTATACAAAATTAGCATAATTGTCAAGAAGAATGTTGGAAAATTATAAACCGTGTTGTCTCATAAAGGACTAAGAAGCATTAAAAAATTTAATGTTAATCTGTTAAAAGACCCAAGAAAACTATTATTATCATGAACATTTAAGGTTGAAGCTGGAAAGACAAAATAGGCAAATGATGGCAGAAATTTGTAAATTTTTTATAAGTAATACTTTCTCTCACCAAAAGAGTGGAGCCAGTGCATTTTGGATGTGGGCTTTAGCACAGGTTTTTAGAAGAAGTGAATATTAGATAAAAGAAAAACAATTGGTGAAAAATGATGGAAAAAAGCAATTCTTTATAAATGAAATCTATCAGGAGGAAAAACATGTTTGAGAGTGTGGAGAGGTTCGTAAAGATACGCAGGTGAGGTGGGGAGATGGAAATTCCTGTGACTCAAGGCAAAATTCTCTTATTTCCTTCTGCTTCTTGATTCTGTGAAGGAGGGTTGAAAGTCAGATCAAAGAGGATTAGGGGGAATATAAATGGATGAAAGAGGCTAGAGGAGGAAGGATTTGATGAAGAGTGAATAAGGAGTAATAAAAGATGACCACTAAGAAACATACACTTAAAAACAGGTAAGAGGAAAATGTGAAGATGAATCAAACTGAAAGATTACAGTATTAGTTTAGCAAAATAGGTAACATGCTGGTTGCAGTATTAAGGGATGAAGAGAATGGTGATAGAGTTATTATGGAAACTAAGAAAAGAATATTGAATGAAGATGAAGAAGGTATTGTGAGCTAATAATTCACTGCAAACATTTTTAGCCAAGGGATGTTGAAAGATAACTTATGAGGGATGATGAGGTTGTAAAATAGGACAATGAATCTCAAGAAGGCAGGGATGTGCCAAGAAAATACCAAGGAAAAATTCCAAGTCCTATTCCACAAAGAAGGATTTCCTTTCCTTAGATATACTGGGTTTGAACAATATTCTAACTCTCTAATTGGCTCCTGGAAGGGATTTTCTGCTTCTAAGCTTCCACATGTAAAACTTAGAGATAAAAAGATACTCACCTGATTATTCTCTGTTTCTAGGATGGAGGAAAGGCTGAATTAAAAAGATTATGTCCTTCCTGTGTGTGTTTGAGTGTCTGTGTGATGGCACAGACATGTCTTGGTTATAAGGACTGTAATGTCTGAGCTCATCCACTCAGAGCTGTGTTTATCATGTCATGAGTAGGACCTGTGACTTCAGCTTCCTGGGGGAAAAAGGGTTACGTCCAAAAGAGTAAACTTTTGTCTCAGAGGAAAATGTCTTCAATGATTCCCACTGATTAAGAATCCCCCAAATGTAATTACTAGTGTAAAATGGCAAAGGCCATGTCATGAGCTAAGCACAAAGAGGAGAGAAAGTTTGTTGAACTCCAGGAGATCAGGAGTGCAGCTGTTCAGGAGACTGTCACAGGTAGAGAGAGGACTAACACCTTGTTATGGGCACTTCCATTACTAACCTTGATCTGGCCCAGGTTTTGATGGTTATGTTGAGGGATCCTATGTCTACCTTCTGCCCTCTTTTCAGTTAAGTTCTCAGCCTCCCAATGCAGATTCTGAATATGAATTCCTCCATAAAGCTAATATTCCTAAGTATGATAGTGGTGCCTTTATTGTGTCTTTATGTCTTTCTCTTTTCTGTTTCTAGAGTCTGATTACCCTATCTCCCTCACCCCTTACAAAGATTAACAACAAGAAATGAATGTCCTTATGGATGGGGAAGATTACACACACACACGCACACACACACACACACACACACACAAACACACACACATCAATAAGGGGCCAACTTTCTTCAATCTCTGATAAAGTCATAGTTTCTAGAAGACATAATTCAGACAAAGAAGCTGGGGACTGTTTTCTTTTGAAATTTAAATTTATTTATTTAAGTTTTCAACATTCATTTCCAAAAAATTTTGGATTCCAAATTATCTCCCCATTTCTCGGCTTCCCCCACCCCAAAACGCCAAGCATTCTAATTACCCCTATCATCAATCTGCTCTTCCTTCTAACATCCCTCTCTTCCCCTATCCCCATCTTCTCTTATGTCCTGTAGGGCAAGATAACTTTCTATACCACATTACCTGTATTTCTCATTTCCTAATTCTATGCATAACAATACCGAACAGTTGTTCCTAAAACTTTGAGTTCCAACTTCTCTTCCTCCCTCCCTCCCTACCCATCCCCTTTGGGAAGGCAAGTAATTCAATATAAGCCACATCTATGTAGTTTTGCAAATGACTTCCATAATAGTCATGTTGTGTACGACTAACTATATTTCCCTTTGTCCTATCCTGCCCCCCATTTCTTCTGCTCTCTCTTTTGACCCTGTCCCTCCCCAAGACTGTTGACTTCTAATTGCTCCCTCTTCCCATGGCCCTTCTTCCATCATCCCTCCCACCCTGCTTATCCCCTTCTCCCCCACTTTCCTGTATTGTAAGATAGATTTTCATACTAAAATGAGCGTGCATTTTGTTCCTTCCTTTAGTCGAATATGATGAGAGTAAGCTTCACGTGTTTTCTCTCACCTCCCCACTTTTCCCCTCCACTGAAAAGTCTTTTACTTGCCTCTTTTATGAGAGATAATTTGCCCCATTCCATTTCTCCCTTTCTTCTCCCAATACATTTCTGTCTCATCCCTTAATTTCATTTTTTAAAGATATGATCCCATCCTATTCAATTCACCCTGTGTTCTCTGTCTTTCTCTCTCTCTTTATGTGGTGTGTGTGTGTGTGTGTGTGTGTGTGTGTGTGTGTGTGTAATCCCACCAACTATCCAGATACTGAAAACGGTTTCAAGAGTTACAAATATTATCTTTCCATGTAGGAATGTAAACAATTCAACTTTAGTAAGTCCCTTATGATTTCTCTTTCCTGTTTACCTTTTTATGCTTCTCTTGATTCTTGTGTTTGAAAGTCAAATTTTCTTTTCAGCTCTGGTCTTTTCATCAAGAATGCTTGAAAGTCCTCTATTTCACTGAATGAGCATTTCTTCCCCCTGAAGTATTATAGTCAGTTTTGCTGGATAGGTGATTCTTGGTTTTACTCCTAGTTCCTTTGACTTCTGGAATGTCATATTCCACGCCCTTCTATCCCTTAATGTAGAAGCTGCTAGATCTTGTGTTATCCTGATTGTATTTCCACAGTACTTGAATTGTTTCTTTCTACTTGCTTGCAATATTTTATCCTTGACCAGGGAACTCTGGAATTTGGCCACAATGTTCCTAGGAGTTTCTCTTTTTGGATCTCTTTCAGGCAGTGATCGGTGGATTCCTTGAATACTTATTTTGCCCTCTGGTTCTAGAATCTCAGGGCAGTTTTCCTTGATAATTTCATGAAAGATGATGTCTAGGCTCTTTTTTTGATCATGGCTTTCAGGTAGTCCCATAATTTTTAATTGTCTCTCCTGGATCTATTTTCCACGTCAGTTGTTTTTCCAATGAGATATTTCACATTATCTTCCATTTTGTCATTCTTTTGGTTTTTTTTTTTTGTGATTTCTTGGTTTCTCATAAAGTCGTTAGCCTCCATCTGTTCCATTCTAATTTTTAAAGAACTATTTTCTTCAGTGAGCTTTTGGACCTCCTTTTCCATTTGGCTAATTCTGCTTTTTAAAGCATTCTTCTCCTCATTGACTTTTTGAACCTCTTTTGCCAATTGAGTTAGCCTATTTTTCAAGGTGTTATTTTTTTCAGCATTTTTTGGGTCTCTTTTAGCAAGGTGTTAACCTGC
Organism: Notamacropus eugenii; assembly: GCF_028372415.1. Lineage (NCBI taxonomy): Eukaryota > Metazoa > Chordata > Mammalia > Diprotodontia > Macropodidae > Notamacropus > Notamacropus eugenii. Next base: position 7,360,652 of record NC_092876.1, on the reverse strand, counting down.
TTTTCATGCTTTTCTTGCATCTCTCTCATTTCTCTTCCCAATTTTCCTCCACCTCTCTTACTTGATTTTCAAAATCCTTTTTGAGCTCTTCAATGGCCTGAGACTATTGAATATTTATTTTGGATGTTTGGGATACAGAAGCCTTGACGTTTATGTCTTCCCCTGATGGTAAGCATTGTTCTTCCTCATCTGAAAGGATGGGAGAAGATATTTGTTCACCAAGAAAGTAACTTTCTATAGTCTTTTTCCCCCCTTTTAAGGCATTTTCCCAACCAGTTACTTGACTTTTGGGTCCTTTGTCAAAAGAAGGGTATACTCTGGGAATCTGTGAGATCTCAGTTCCTCCTAGGTGGCACAATCAAGTGCGTACACTAGTCTGGGAGCAGGGAGAGATTTTTGTGCCCCGAATCTTAGCAGAATTTCCTCTGCACAGACACCTGGCCTCCAGTTCCTCCAAGCCAGCACTGGGGAGCTGAGATTCACTTAAGCTGTAGGGGCACAGCCGCTGTTCAGTGAGATAAAGATCAGCTCCCTCAGGTTCTCAACACAGGGCTGAGGTAAGAATAGTCTGCTCAGTGCCCCCAGGGATTTTGCAATCCAAGAATGGATGCAGGCTGCTGTGGGAACTACTGCCTGCCTGATGTGACCTCCGTGACTGCTCCCTAAGGCCAGAGTTATGGGAAGGCCCTTCTCACTTCTCAGCCAGCTGAAAAAACCCTGTCACTGACCTTTGGCGCCTGTGGGTTGCAGGATCTGTGAACCTGCTGCTGCTGTGACTGGAGATTCTGCCCCTGAGGGCTGTTCACAAGCTGCAGGGCCAAGGCTGGGCTAGCCTCCGCTTCACATCCAGTGCAACAGACGTTTCCCTTGGGCCTTTCAGGTCACCCTGGGCTTGAAATCTCCTCCACTCTGTTGTTCTCTACTTCTGCTGCTCCAGAATTTGTTGAGAGTCCCTCTCTACAGGTATTTTATGGGCTGTGTGGGGAGAGCCTGCATATGTGTGTCTTTTTACTCTGCCATCTTGGCTCCACCCCCTGGGGACTGCTTGATCTTAATTCTTTCACAGTGTGTTGTGTTCTCTCTCTCTCTCTCTCTCTCTCTGTCTCTCTCTCTCCCCCTCCTTCTCTCTCTCTCTCTCTTCCTGTCTCTCTTTCTCTCTCTCTCCTCTTTCCCTTTCTATGTGTATGCACGATGTTGGGCTGTTTAGAAATGTAGATTATCAGTGTCTACATGAATCTTTATAGATTTGCCTTGCTGGGAAGCAAGAGCACATTTCCCTAGAGTGGCCTTTCTTCATCTTTCTCCATGGAAACTTTGATCTCCTTCCTAAAGGTAAACAGGAATTTTAGGGAAGAGGTTGGCCACTCTGCTGTAATGAGAGGGAGAGAGAGAGAGACAGAAAGAGAGAGAGAGAGAGAGAGAGAGAGAGAGAGAGAGGCACAGAGAGACACAGAGACACAGAGATAGAAACACAGAGATAACGACAGAGACATACAGAGACAGAGACACAGACAGAGGGAGAGAATACTGGGCTTGAATCTGTCTTCTCCCTTAAAAATGATTAGTCTAGGGGAAGTAATTTTTAGGTTCATTGTACTTATGATTCTTATTCTCTAGCAAGATAGAAATATCCTAAATTATTTATTCAAGGCTCTACTCCCCTTTCCCCTTGATTACAGTTCCACAGTGTATTTACATAACAAACAGCAAGTAAACCCATTTATCAAAATCAATAATAAAACAGAAATCAGAGAAAGTATACATCAGGGAATGTATATCACATAAGACAGAGTCAATAATCTGTCTCGTTGGGAGCAAGCTAAGTCGGCTCAGCCAAGGGATGGAGAGAAAGTCTTAGATCCTTCCCCAAGGGAACAGGTATATGATCAAGGTATCAGCTCTTCTACATCGTTTCCTCCCAGTCACTTTCTACCTTCAAGTGTTTGAAAGTATATGTTTTTATGTCCAGGCTGTAAGACAGATAAACACAACACTCTTGAGGGCTGCTAGCTCAGGTTTACTCTTGATTTGATCAGATAGGAAAGACACTAAGAAAGGGTTAATAATCTTACTTTATTCTAGTCTATTTTTCTCTGAGGAGAATTGATGATCATGGGAGCACAAACTCCTACAGCATTCCCTAATCTCCATCCTCACTGGTGAGAAGGGGGGGCAACTACCCCTTCATCTCTATGGGGTCAATCAAGACAGGCACAGCTTATACTTCCCCTAAATGCCCTCCACCCTCAGTGGGGGCCACCTGAGGCACACACATTATTTGTGCATTCATCTATAAGGGGTCCCCGTTCACTGTCTAGTGACCACCTGTTTTATAGCCCCACAGACAAAGAAGGCACATTGCCCGCAATAGGCTCCCAAGTTTGCATCACCTCATCCCTGTATCTCACTGTGCAGCCACAATGGATGTTTATATTATTTACCATTATGTGACTCTGCATAAGTGTGGTGGAGATGTTTTGAACCGTAACTGTGGGAACTCATATCTAGTATATGAAAACAGATTGTTATGGCTATGGATTCTGGGAAACTGAACTCTGAGAAATAATGACAGAAATTCACTTTACACACACTAAAATGATGTCTATTGCACTTTTCTGCTCTTTCATGTTAATAGCTTTTCAAAAAAGATAATAAATCTATCTATCTACAGTACTTTTTCTTGATGAAGTCACACTGGCTCTTTGTAACTGTGAAAATTTAAAGATAAATCACCTTGAGTCTGCAGTCCTACCTGCCAGTTCTTTCAGTACTGACAATGAAGTTTATTTTGGCCAATGACCTGAACTCACCAAGGGCAGTTAGATGTATTTCACTTAGTCTGACAATTAACCTCTTTGGCAGAGAAAATGAAAGTAAAATGAGTTTAAAGCTTTTTATTTCTTGCTGTTATCAGTTACCATCATCCCATGATGGTATATTTTATATTCTTTTATATTTCTCATTTCCCTTATATACTCTGCCTTTACAAGAAAACTTCACTGTTGTCTATAGTTTTCTCTAGTGCCTTCAGATCACTCAGTATTCATGTCATCATTATTCTTACAGGAAAATCGTATGCTTTTGTATCTTTCAACCTTCTCTATGTGTCCCTTTTAAATCAAATTGTAGTTGATCATGGACAAAAGAGATTTAAAACTGGAAGGGGGGGGGGTGGAGCCAAGATGGTGGAGTAGAAAGACACATATCCTCTAGTTCTTCCCCCACAGCCCATAAAATACCTATAAAGAAAGACTCTCAACAAATTCTAGAGGAGCAGAAGCCAAGAAACAACAGAGCGTAGGAGATTTCCAGCCCATGGTGACCTGGAAAGTCGAAGGGAAAGGTCTGGCACACCAGAAGCAGAGTGGAGCACAGCCCAGCCTTGGCCCCTTGTGTGGCATAGTGAGGAGAGGAACAGGGTCAGAGCAAGTTTTGGAGACACAATCCCCAGCAGCAGCAGCAGAAGTTCACAGATCCCTCAACCCACAGGCACCAAAGGCAGCTTCAAAGGTCAGTGAGAGGACTTTTTCACTTCTGTGACAAGGGAGCAGGGTCTATCCCTAACTCTGGCCCTAGGCAACAGCAGCAGAAGACAGGCAGTGGCTGTGGTGGCCACAACAGTAGCCATTGTCCATTGTTGGAACCTCAGTATAAAGCCCCTGGGGGAATTGAGCAGCTGATGTAGATCTTACCCATTAGCCTGGCCAGGGTTTGAATTCTTTTCCCTTGATTGTGACACCTTGGAGGAGTAGAGATCTTACAGGTCCCTAGAATATACCCTCCTCTTGACAAAGTACCCAAAAGTCAAGTAACTGGTTGGGAAAGTGTCCCAAAAAGGGAAAAAATAAGACTATAGAAGGTGAAAATAGTTCCTTAAAAATTAAAATGGAACAGATGGAAGCTAATAGCTTTATGAGAAACCAAGAAACAACAAAACAAAACCAAAAGAATGAAAAAATGGAAGATAATGTGAAATATCTCTTTGGAAAAACTACTGACCTGGAAAACAGATCCAGGAGAGACAATTTAAAAATTATGGAACTACATGAAAGCCATGATAAAAAAATAGAGACTAGAGGCATCATCTTGCATGAAATTATCAAGGAAAACTTCCCTGATATTCTAGAACCAGAGCACAAAATAAATATTGAAAGAATCCACCAATAACTTCCTGAAAGAGATCCAAAAGAGAACCTCCTAGGAACTTAGGACCTCCTAGCCAAATTCCAGAGTTCCCAGGTCAAGGAGAAAATATTGCAAGAGCTAGAAAGGAACAATTTGAGTATTGTGGGAAAAAAAATCAGAATAACACAAGATCTAGCAGCTTCTACATTAAGGGATTGAAGGACCTGTAATATGATATTCCAGAATTCAAAGGAAATAGGATTAAAACCAAGAATCATCTACCCAGCACAACTGACTGTAATTGTTCAGGGGAAAAAACGATCATTCAACGAAATGGAGGACTTTCAAACATTCTTGATGAAAAGACCAGAACTGAAGAAAAAATTTGACTCTCAAACACAAGAATCAAGAGGAGCACGAAAAGGTAAACAGGAAAGAAAAATCACAAGGGACTTACTAAAGTTGAATTGTTTACATTCCTACATGGAAAGATAATATTTATCACTCTTTGAACTTTTCTCAGTATTTGGGTAGTTGGAGGGATTATACACACACACACACACACACACACACACACACACGCACACATAAGAGAGAGAGAGAGACAGAGAACACAGGTGAGTTGAATAGGAAGGGATCATATCTAAAAAATTGAAATTAACATGTGAGAGAAGAATATATTGGGAGGTGAAAGGAAGAAATGGAATGAGGTAAATCATCTCTCATAGAAGAGACAAGAAAACCTTTTTAAAACTGGAAGGAATTTTGTACGTTATCTAATCCTCCCTGACCCCTCTTGTGCAGATAAAGAAGCTGAGGCCGAAAGAGGGGAACTTAAGTTGGTTGATGAATTCCTCCTCCATGAATGTCAGCTTCTTTAGGCAACTCCCCCTTTTTCTCCTCATAGAAATTGTTTCTCATTGCATCTTCATAGTTTTCATTCTTAAGAATTTTTCTCATCGACCTAGGGCTGACTTTGTTGGGAAGGTTTTGGGCAATGGAATCCTACCTATTCTTTCTCTAAACCTTATTCTTTGAAAATGTATGGTGCAAGTTAAGACAATTTTCTACGAGACAGAGCAGCAAAATTTCCCAAAGGTTCTCCTCATTCTCAGCCCAACAACCACTCCCTCCTTGTCTCTGAGCATCAGAGAGTCTAATTTCCCCTTATTGGTTCCTCCATTTTTTAAAGACTGAGATAATTACTTATGCAGGTAAAGCAATTATGTGCCGTTTTCCTTTGTCAGCTGGGTAATTTATATTTTTGTAGATATTTATGTATTTCGTTTAGATTGTAAAATTTATTGACATATATGAAGGCAAAATACCCCCTAAAATTGTTTTAATTTCCTTTTCATTGATGATGAATTCACCTTGTTCATTTTTGATACTAGTAACTTGGTTTTCTTCTTTCCTTTTCAAAATCGAATTAACTAAAGGTTTATCTTTTTACTGTCTTTGCCTCTACCACAAATTCACTTTCTAGTTTCATTTATTATTTAAATGGACTTCTTACTTTCCATTTTTATTAATGTATTGCTTTGCAGAATTTCCAATTTGGTGTTTAGTTGGGGATTTTATTTTGCTTTTTTCTAATTTCTTTCAGTTGCGTGCCAAATTTTTCAACCTTTACTTTCTCCATTTTGTTGTGGTAAACAATTAGAGATACACTTCCCCCAAGTACTGCTTTAGATGCATCCCCTAAATTTTTGTACGTTACTTCTTTATTGTCATTTAATGAAATTATTGATTGTTTCTATGATTTGGTTTTTTTTTTTTGATCCACTTATTTTTTAGGATTAGATCATTAAGTTTCCTCTCCATTTTTTAATTTATCTTTCCATTGTCCATTATTGAATAAAATTTTTATTACATTGTAATCTGAAAAGGATCGATTTAGTATTTTACATTTTTACAATTGATTTTGAGGTTTTTGTGCCCTAATATATGGTCAATTTTGTGTAGGTGCCATGTTCCACTGAGAAAAAGGTGTATTCTTTTTTATACCTATTTTATTTTCTCCAGACGTCTGTTATTTCTAACTTCCTAAAATTCTATCTGCCTCTTTAACTTCCTTATTTTTAAATTCATGTTTAGATTTATCTGGTTCTAAGAGGGAAAAGTTGAGATCCCCTACTAGTATAGTCTTATTTTCTATTTCCTCCTGTAACTCACTTAACTTCTTTTTTTCATGTTGAATAGAAGAACTAAAATGAATGGTGGAAACCATAAAACAAAACCAAACAATACAAAAGAAAACGGTCTGCTTCACTTTGCAATCCATTTCCATAGCTCTTTCTCTGGATGTGGTAAGCGTTTTGACTCAAAAGTCCATTGGGAAATTTTTAGGTACTTGCATTGCTATGAAGGATTAAGTCTACCAGAAAAATTTCTCTCGAGCTGTAGTTGTTGCTGTGTACAAGATTCTCCTGGTTCTGATTCTTTCGTTCAACATCAGTTCATATAAATTTTTACAGGCCTCTCTGAAGTCTTGCTGCTTATCATTTTTTACAGCAAAACAGTATTCCATTACATTCATATACCACAACTTCTTCAGTCATTCCCACATGGACATCCATTTGATTTCCAGTTTTGGACCACCACAAAGAGAGCTGCTATAAATATTTTTGTACATGTGGGGCCCTTTCCCATTTTTATGATCTCATTGAGATACAGTCCTAGAAACAGTATTTCTGGGTCAAAGGATATGCACATTTTCGTAGCCCTTTGGACATAGTTCCAAATTGCTCTCTTAATGGTTGGATCAGTTCACAGCTCCACCAACAATGAATTATTGTTCCAACTCTCCCACATCTTTTCCAACATTTATCATCTTTCTGTTTCGTCATGTTAGCCAATCTGATAGGTGTGACATGGTACCTCAGAGTTGTTTGATTTGATATGATCAATAATGCTAATAGTTTTTCTAATATTGAACCAGTCCTGCATTGCTGGTATAAATTCTACTTGATTATAATGTATTATTCTCATGACAAGTTGATGTACTCTTTTTGCTAATATCTTATTTAAAATTTTTGTCTCTATATTCATTAGAGAAATTGGTTTATAATCAGTAGTTCTTTGGAGCATTTTTATATGACTATAGATAGCTTTAATTTCTTCCTCTGAAAACTGCCTCTTCGTATCCTTTGACCATTTATTAATTGGGGAATGACTTGTATTCTTGTGCATTTGACTCAGTTCTCTATATAATTTTAGCAATGAGGCCTTTATCACAGACACTAATTGCAAAAATTCTTTCCCAGTTTTCTGATTTCTTCTTAATTGTGGTTGCATTGGGTTCGTTTGTGGCAAAACCTTTCAATTTAATGTGATCAAAATTATCCAAAATTTGTCTGTTTTTCATAAATCTGACAAATACACTATTCCTTGATCCTCTGATTTGTTTATAGTATCAATATTTATACCTAGATCATGTACTTATTTAGACTTTATTCTTGTGTATGGTGTCAGACATTCGTTTATGCACAGTTTCGACCACACTGTTATCCAATTTTCCCAGTGATTTTTGTCAAATATTGAGTTCTTATCCCAGAAGCTGGGATCCTTGGGTTTATCAAACAGTAGATTGTTATATTCATTGACTACTCTGTCTTAAGTACCTAACATATTCCACTGGTGTACTCCTCTGTTTCTTAGCCAGTGCCAAGTGGTTTCGATGATCGCTGTTTAATAATACAATTTGAGATCTGGTAGGGCTAGGCCACATTCTCTGGCATTTCTTTCCATTAGTTCCCTTGATATTCTGGACCTTTTGTTCTTCCAGATGAATTTTGATATTACTTTTTCTAGCTCTAGAAAATAATTATCTGATAGCTTGATTGGTATGGCACTGAATAAGCAAATTAATAAATTAATATTAACATTAATAGAATTGTCATTTTTATTATATTGGCTCAGTCTACCCACGAGAAACTGATATTTTCCTACTTACTTAGATCTGACTTTATTTGCAAGAAAACTGTTTTGTAATTGTGTTCATATAGTCTTTGGGTTTGTTTTGGCAGGTAGAGTCCCAGATATTTTATAGTGTCTACAGTAGCTTGAAATGGGATTTCTTTTTCTATCTCATGTTGTTAGGCTTTGTTAGTAATATACAGAAATCCAGATGATTTATGTGGGTTTATTTTGTAACCTGCAGCTTTGCCAAAGTTGTTTATTATTTCATGTAGTTTTTTACTTGATTCTCTGGGATTCTCTAAGTATATCATCATATCATCTGCAAACAGTGATAACTTAGTTTCTTCTTTTCCTATTCTAATTCCTTCAATTTATTTTTCTTCTCATTGCTACAGGAAACATTTTTAGTATCGTATTGAATAATAGTGGAGATAATGGACATCCTTGTTTCACCCCTGATCTTATTGGAAATGCATCTTGCTTATCCCCATTGCATATAATGCTTGCTGAAGGTTTTAGGTAGGTACTGCTTATTATTTTATGGAAAGCTCCATTTATTCCTATGCTGTCCAGGGTTTTCAATAGGAATGGATGTTGTATTTTTTCAAAAGCTTTTTCTGCATCTATTGAGATCATCATGTAGTTTCTGTTAGGTTTTTTGTTGATATGATCAATAATGCTAATAGTTTTCCTAATTGAACCAGTCCTGCATTCCTGGTATAAATACTACCTGATTATAATGTATTATTCTCATGATAAGTTGCTGTAATCTTTTTGCTAATATCTTATTTAAAGTTTTTGCCTCTGTGTTCATTAGAGAAAGTGGTTTATAATTTTCTTTCGCTGTTTTGGATCTTCCTGGTTTAGATATCAGAACTGCATTTGTATCATAAAAATTTTGGTAGGACTCCTTCAGCATTTTTCCTGGGTATTCTATATAATATTGGAATTAATTGTTATTTATATAGGGGGCAACATATTTCTTTAAAAATTATTGTGGAATTTTCAACTTAAAACACTAAAGATAAATTGCCCAGATTAACAGAAGAGGAAATTGAATAACCTCATCTCAGATAAAGAAATTCAAGAAGCCATCAATGAACTCCTAGGAAAAGATCTCCAGGGCCATATGGACCTACAAGTGAATTTTGTTAAACAAGAACAATTATTTCCAACACTATATAGACTATTTGGGAAAATTGGGGAAGAAGGAGTCCTACCAAATTCTTTTCATGATACAGATATGGTTCTGATACCTAAACCAGGAAGAGTCAGAACAAGGAAAGAAAGTTATGGACTAATTTATCTTATGAATATAGATAAAAAATTTTAAATACAATATTAGGAAAAAGAACACAGCAACTCACTTAGCTTCTTTAAGAAATTGGATATTATCCTACTTGGTGCATATAGGTTTAGTATTGATATTACTTCACTATTTCTGTTACCTTTCAGTAAAATCTATTTTCCTTCCTCATATGGTTTAATTGTATCTGCTTTTTGCTTTTGCTTTTTCTGAGATCATGATCACTACCCCCGTTCTTTTTTTTTTTCTTCAGCTGAAGGAAATAGATTCTGTTCCAGCCCCTTATATTTACTCTGTGTGGGTCCTCTGGTTCAAGTATGTTTCCTGTAAACATCATATCCTAAGATACTAAGTTTAAATCCATTCTGCTGTTTACTTCTGCTCTGTGGTAGAGTTCACACCCTTCAAACTTACAGTAATGATTACTGTATATTCCCCACCATTGTATTTTTCCTTTTCTTTATCCTTCCTTCTCTTCTTTCACATTTTCCCTCCCCACTAGTGTTTTGCCTTTCCCACTCCTCTGTCAGTAGTCCCCTTCACTAAATCCCCTCCTTTTCCAATTCCATGTAAGGTAAGAGAGATTTATATACCCAATTTATTGCGTGTTATTCCCTCTTTCTGCAATCCCAATGAGAGCAAATTTTAAGTGATGCCCACCATGCACCATCTCATTTTCCCCTGCACTGTAGTACACCTTTTATGCCTCTTCCTGTGAGATATTTTAGATATAAGATATCTTAGATATAAGACCTTTATCTGAGAAAATCTCTATAAATCCACTTCCCCATTTTCTGTTTTCCTTCTAATTTTGTTTTATTTGTACAAAACTGTTTTAAGTTAATGTAATTGAAATCCATTTTACCCCTTACTTTGCTCTCTATCTTTTGTTTATTCAGAAGTTGTTTACCCATCCATTAGTCTGATAAGTAATATGTTCTGTTCTAATTTTCTTGTAAAATCTCTCTTTATATGTAGGTCATATATGCATTTTGACCTTATCTTACTAAATGGTGTGAGATGTTGGTTTCTGCCCAGTTTCTGCCATGCTGCTCTCCAATTTTCCCAACAATTTTTAAATTAAATAATGAATTCCTATCCTTGAATTTTAAGACCACACTTGTGAAATACAAAATTATTGTGTTTATTTATTGCTGTAAATTTTGTATCTCCTCTATTCCCTTTATCTACCTCTTTCTTATCCAGTACTAGATACTCTTGGTAACTACTGCCTTATATGCAGTGTAAAGTCTGGTATTGCAAAACCTCCTTACTTTACTCCTTTTTGCATTATTCCATCTGAAAATCATGAGGAAAATATGTGTACAGGATAAAGGTTTGATGCAATTGCATTTTTATTTCAAGCTAGGGTACAGAGAAATTATAATTAGAAGCAAAAACACAGCTGTTAAATATTTATCTTCTGTACTCTATCATAATAATATAAATAGTAAAAAAAAATAAAAATCTAAATCTGGATACTTAATGTTTTCTGAATAAGGAGATGATAAAGATAAGTACAATAGGATCAAGATGAAAATATGTGAATGATTATACAAATCAAAGAGGGCCCACAGAAAAGTGGAAAACAGAAAAAAATAACATTCATAGGAGTAGTTAATCTTGAAAGAGTTGTAGAAAAGCAGTAGCATTAATGTATTGTTGTTTTAGCTATGAATTAGTAATGATAATATAAATTTAGCTATAATAATAATTGCTAGCATTTGTGTAGAGAATATTACTCGTCAGAAATCTTATTATTTCCATTTTACAGTTGAGGAAACTGAAGCAAACAGAGAGTAGGTAATTTGTGTTCCTTCAACTAGTAAGGATTAGGACCCCAGGAGTTTTTGCTTCTGAAGGGTTTGGACTAAGGTGGCCATTAAGGCCCAAGCAAACTTCTGCAGCCTGGAACCATAGTCTCTACACCACGGGAAAGAAAGGGGAAAACTGGGTGCCAGAGTGTCTTTTGATGATAGTCTGTGTCATGTACTTGGGTCTTCTGGTACAGCCCTGCTACCAGCAGCATGAAAAGCAGGAGAGGCAAACTGAGTAACCTGAGGGTCAGTAAGCATCAGTAGCCTGGGTTTTTTCTAACCTTCTTTTGGATTCTTAGTGTGCAAGACCATGAAACTAGCTGGAGTTGTGTTATATTTGGAGCAATATTTCTGTTTTGCAAAAGTTCAAGAGGCCATAAAGATCAGAGAATATATTTGGTCTGTCATGTTGTTCTTGAGAATGGAGGACTTTTCAGCAGTTCTGAAGAAGTGACTAAAATTGTGTAGATACTTTGAAAAACCAGTACAAGAGTGGAGTGAAATCTAGAAATGTAAATTTATTTGCACCATTGGCAGAACCTCAATGACATGGTTGTAATAATCTAATAGGGAAAAAGCATTCTCAGAACCATAATATCTTCAAAGAATATTGAAGGACATAGACATAAATAACAAAACCAGAGGAATTGGGTGAATTGTTTGCATTCTGAAGTCTTAAGAAAAAAAGGGCAGATAAAGGGAGGAAAGCAGTGGGGGGAAATAGTGGAAGGATGTGGAAATTGCTATTTCCTAACTTTTTCATGAAAAAGAATATGCAAGGATTCAAGGATTGAAAGAAAGAGGGAGTAGGAACAGCACAACCTCACTCTTTTCCAAATTGGACAAACACATAAACAATCAGGGGTGAAAATATCTCAGTCAACAACAGGTAAACAAGCCAGGACTGGAGGTGACTTAAGAGGAAGGGAAGTATTTGGAAGAGAAAGGATGGCAAGATAAGGGAAGGAAAGGAAAAATAAAATGAGAAAAAGAGAGGAAGAGAAAAGAAAGGAAAGGATAAAATAGTAAAGGAAAGGATAAAGTAGGAGGGGAAGAGAAAAAAAAGTTTAGAGTCTAAGATTAAACCAATTGTGCTGTAAGAAAAGAATGGAATAATATTGTATCTGAAAAAAAGAAAAAATATTTCAGAGATCCTACATAGAAGCAACTGAAGCAGAGTGAAGTGAGAACCACAATACTTTATACAACAATAAATACTACAAAAAAAGAACGTTGAAAGACCTAATGATGTGGATGAATTCAATTCTCCATCTTATGTCCAGAGGACCTATGATGAATCATGGTATCTGCCACTTGACCAAATGGTGATGGAATCAGGTACAGAAAGAGTTGGGCAATTTTGGACATAGTCATAGTGTGCATTAATTTTGCTTGACTATTAGAAGGTAATTATTTTTATTTTTTAATTAGTAGTTGGAGAGTGGAATAGAAAGGTTAGCAATAGCAGTGCCAAAAATGTGGGTTATTGAACCACTTTCAAAGCACAGAGGAAAAAAAGGAAGGGAAGAAGAAAGCAGAAAGCAATGCAACAAAATGCTATGTTTGAAAAGCATATGCTTTCTCCAGTTAGGTTTTGCACTTTTCCGTTTGTCCAATTTTCCCAGTTAGATTTTGGGCTTCCTTTTCCAATTTTCCAATTATCCTTTTACATTCCTCCGTGATTTTTTTTTCATATTTTTATTGGCCAATTTTTCTGCTACTTCTCTAATTTCCGTTTTAAAATCCTTCTTGATCTCTTCCAAGAATGCTCTTTGGTTTCAGATCAGTTCATATTCCCTTCTGAAGTTTCACATGGGAAAACAGTCTCAGTGCTGATATCTTCAGTATTCGTGTTTTGGTCTCTGTCCCCATAGAAAGATTCTATGGTCTTTTCCAGTTTGCTTCCTGTTCATGATGATTTCTTTTTCCCTGTCTTTTAAAGTGGATCTCTGCTTCTGGGGCACAGAGGGTTCTGTCCCATGGTTCTTGTGCTGAGAACTTAAGGCTTTGTATATTGTGGCCTCTGGTTCTTTCTGCTAGAAGCTAAAATGTTGCAGCTTATTTGGTGTTGAGATGGCTGGTGTGCCAAAGCAGAGGGCAGGTGAAGTTCTTCTGAGTTTCCCTGGAGTTACTCTGGAGCTTGCGGCGTGAGGTGTGGGGGATGGGTGGTCTGGTCTCAGGAATCTCCACTCCTTAACTAGGGTCCCCACTTTTCTCTCACTCAGTTCCACTGGACTCCCATCCTGGGCTTATATCGTTGAGAATCTGCAGTGTTGCTGCTGCTTCAGACTACCCAAGGCTTCCTGCTCAGCTTTGCTATGGCAGGGTCTGTGTTAGTACAACCTGTGTGTTCTGTGCTCTTCCAGCTCCATGCAACGGATTCTTCCTGTCAACCTTGCAGGCATTTCTGGGCTGGTAATCTGCCACACTCTGTCTCCTGTTGGATTCTACCACTCTGAAATTTGTTCAGATTTACGTTTAGAGGTATATGAAGTAGTTTGTCTTAGAGCTTAGGTGAGTACTTGCTCTCACTCCACCATCTTTGCTCCACCCCAAGAATAAAGTCCAAATGGATATATGATCTAGATATAAAGATTGATACTATAAACAAATTAGGGGTGCAAGGAATAGTGTACTTGTCAGATTTGAGGAGAATGAAGAAAGTTTTGACCCAACGAGATAGAGGACATTATGAGGTGCGAAATGGATAATGTTGATTACAGTAAATAGAAAAGTTTTTGCACAAACAAACTCAATGCAGCCAAGATTATGAGAGAATCAGAAAAGTTGGAAAGAATTTTTGCAACTAGTGTCTCCGATATAGGCCTCATTTCTAAACCATATAGAGAACTGAGTCCAATGTACAAGAATACAAGTCATCCTCCAATTGATAAATTGTCAAAGGATATGAACAGCAGTTTTCAGAACAAATTAAATGATCTATAGTCATATAAAAAATGCTCTAAATCCCTATTGATTACAGAGATGCAAATCAAAACAACTCTGAGGTACCATGTCACACCTATCAGATTGGCTAACATGACAAAATAGGAAGATGATAAATGTTGGAAAAGATTTGGGAGAGTTGGTACAGTAGTTCATTGTTGGTGGAGCTGTGAGCTGATCCAACCATTCTATAGACCAATTTGGAACTATGCCCAAAGGGCTACAAAAATGTTCATACCCTTTGACCCAGCAATACCGATTCTATGGCTGTATCCTAAAGAGATCATAAAAATGGGACAGGGCCCCACATGTACAAAAATATTTATAGCAGCTCTCTGTGTGGTGGCCAAGAACTGGAAAATCAAGATTTTCATCAACTGGGGATTGGCTGAACAAGCTGTGTATGAGTGTGGAATACTATTGTGCTATAAGAAATGATGAACAGGAAGACTTCAGAGAGGCCTGGAAAGACTTATATGAACTGATGCTGAGTGAAAGGAGCAGAACCTGCAACAACCACAGTGTGTGAGGAATTTTTCCGGTAGACTTAGCCCTTCACAGCAATGCAAAGACCTAAAAAATTCCCAATGAACTCTTGAGACAAAATGCCTTCCGCATTCATAGAAAGAACTATGGAAATAGATTGCAGATTGAAGCAGACCATTTTCTCTTGTGTTTTTATTTCATGGTTTCTCCCATTCATTTTAATTCTTCTATGCAACATGACTAAGGTAAAAATGTATTTAATAATAATTTAATAATAATTTTTATTTAATAAAAATGTATTATGTATTTAATAAAAATGTATTTAATGTATTTTAACAATAACAATGTATGTGGAACCTATATAAGATTGCATGCCGTCTTGAGAATGGAGGGGAGAAAGAGGAGGGAAGGAGGGAGGGAGCGTGAAAGTATCTAAGATATATGGAAGTGATTGTAGAAAACTGAAAACAGATAAATTAATTTAAATAAGAATATGTATACATATACGTACATAAACATATATATGTATATATATATATCCTATATATATGCCCTATGTAGATACACATATATTTTCACATGTATTTATAATTGCTTATAATATAAATTTATCTAATTCTCCAAATAAAATTTAATATATTTATATTACTTGTGTTTTTGTGCATATATGCATTATGCTTATTCAATATATGTACGTGTGTATTTATACAGGAGTGTGTGCATATATATATATATAGATATATATAGATATAGATATAGATATACACACACAACATGTGCAAGTATTTACCGATGTGTGTGATTATATAGTTATTACAAAGTCAGTGATACAAAGTGGAGATTGACCATGTCATTTATAATTCTCTTCTTGCATCCTGCTGTGAATATATTAATGCTCATTTTCTTTTGAAGTTAAGAATTAAAATGTGACTACCTCTGATAGTACACATGATAACATGACTTAAGCAAAAGAAGTGGTAATGAGAACGTTGCCAAGGACATAAGCATGATATGAGCATGTGTGTTACATGTATATGTGCATGGGTGGCAGCTGGTGGCAGAGTGGATAGAGTTCCAGGACTGAGATTAGGAAGACCTATTTTTGAGTCCACCTTCAAACACTTACTAGCTCTATGACTGTGGAAAAGTCACTTAACCTTTGTTTTGTTCAGTTTCCTCATCTGTAAACTAGGGATAATAATCGCATCTAGCTCTTGGGGTCGTTGTGAGGATCAAATAACTTATTTATAAGATACTTTGCTCAGAGTCTTTCATGTTAACCATTATTTAAATGTTTATTATTATCATCATTAATGTACGTATGTACAAACATGTATTCAAGCATAAATGTATTTGCATGTGTTTATACTATATACATGCATGAATGGGTGCAAATGCCGTATGAGTTTGTATACATGTACAGATGTGTATGTGAATACAACCAAAGACATAGAACACAAAATTGAATCTCCTCTATGCTCTTGTTTCATGTAGAAGAAAGTTATTGTCATGATCTTGCATCCACAATTCTGAAATACACAGAATTTATATTATTATGCTAGACTTTGTGCCTAAGGGATGCTGAATGAACAGCAAATGCAACTAAATTACTCTCCATTTCTGTGTTTTCTGCAAATGAAAGTTCTTTTTCCTAGGCTATAGATCATATAGAACCTTGGACATCTGAATTGTCTACCTTTAAAAATGGAAACAGTGGTGGATGAAATCTGAAATGACTAAGTAAACAAAGGTTCCACCTTTTCAACGTATTGATTTATTAAGCAACATATGCCAATCCATGAGAAATACCAAGGAGCAGGACTCCTCCGCTTGGTACTAGACCTTGAATACAGAGGTGGACTGAATTTTATGCATTAAAAGCATACAATTAACAGGCTATAACAGGAAATAAATCAAGATACAATAATAGGCAGTCTGATTTCTAATTGAAAGAAAGATTAGGGGTTTTCTGATTTGGGAGGGGGATGAGTGAGTTTGAGTATTCAGAGGGGGAGAAGAAAAAGGTACAATTTTTTGACTCCACTCTCCCTTCCCCTAAAGTGTTTGTGTGCCACGAAAAGAACATGGAGACCGTCGCTAATTAATCAGTACAGTGAAAGTTTTCAGATAAGATATAGGGGTTGCTTGAGGTGTATAATTGTGCGAAAACTCCTTGTATCAATCTTTGGACCTCATTGAGTTTCTGGTGAGCACAGCCTAAGTTCTTCACTTAGAGTCTCTGAGAAACAGGACGAGGTCGTCTAGTTTCCCAGTCACAAAATGATTGGTTCTAACAATGCAATGCAATTTTGTTCCAATTTCCACAGCTGAAAGAAATTTTCTCCCAAGACAGAAATTGGAGTAGATCCATAACTAACTAAATAGAAAAGGAATTGAATGAGATCTGTGATTGAATCTCAATATGGAGTCACTTTGGTTCACACAATTATCCCAATAACCTTAAAACTCGTTTTTTTCAGGGATAAGTGACTATAGTGTCTGTTTCTCCTGTGAACTCCATTTCATATCTTGTCAGGAGCATTCCAGGGACAGCTGGAGCCATAGCATAAACAGTGTCATAGACAGTATAATTCTTGAGAGATGTGAACATTTCAAAATACCACAGAGAGCATCTCTAAGATTGTCTTTCTCGACCAACCCTATTCTGCTTACCACAGCAGGTCAGAAATCTAACCCTGTAGTCAATGATCACCCCAAATTTACATTTGTGAAGACGCTTCCACTGAGCAGTGCTACATAGAATCTGTGCACCCACATGAACCACATGACACTCAGTAGACTTGAAAGTCAAATAGGTCTTGTTTTCACACAGCTCAGCAAATATGGCATCCAAATAGCAGCCCTGAATGAAACAAAGATGGCAAATGAAGACCAGGTTACTCTATTTGGAGCTGGGTTCACATGTTTCTGAAGGAGCACCATGAAGTTGGTGTAGATTTTGCCATGAAAACTAAGCTAGTCAATAAGCTTGCATGTCTCTCAAAAGATGCAAACTATAATAAGCTAATGACAATGGCACAGACAGTTGCAGGAAAGTGTCACACCAACCTCATCAGTGAGCATGCTCCTAAAATTTTGAATGCTGAAGAGGATGAATAAAAGTTTGGTGAAGACCTAGAGACCACCATCATCAAGATGCCAAAAGAAGACATGCTTGCAATTCTGGGTGACTTTAATGCTAGCATAGGCATTGTGTTGCTGGTGCTAACTTTGATCTGAAAATTAACACCAAGAAAACACTGGTTCTCCACTAGCCCACATTACACACTATCTGTTATAGTAAGTGGAGATATTCTGAATGCTGTGGATAAATTCACTTACCTTTGCAGCATACTTTCCAGAGATATGTACCTACAACACGAGGGTGATGCAAGTATTTCAGTGTGGCATCAATGTGATATTCACAGTGCCCACAGAGGCCATAAATATTGTGGTGCAATTCTGAATTGGGAAATACCAATAGACTCTCCACATGGAAGACAGAACCAAAACATTGATTCAGACACCAGAAAGTCAAATTCATCATAGTAACAAAAATCTATACACAATAACAATGCAGAGAACAGCACCATCCCCAAGCCTTCCCCCTACTAGGTTTCCCACAAACCAGATCCATTAAACAAATCACAAGCAGGCTACCTTGAACTAAATCACAGACAAGTTCTTTCACTCCCACTAGCCAGTAGCCTGCATTCTTCCTAGCTCTGACTGCCCTCTGACTGCTCTCTCCAAACTTTTTTTCAGCTCTCTACTAGCTCTGCCTCTTTCCGTTCCCCCGGTTCAACAAACTCCTCCCACCACAGGCTCCATGTGACTCAAACTCATGTAACTCAGGCTTTCATGTGACCCAGGCAGATCACACGGTATGATTAATGAATATGAAAGATCCCCCCTTTTAAATTACCATTACATATGACCCCAAGACATTTCATATTCATTACTTAGGTTGGTGGGGCAACTGGTATGAACAGAATTTTAGCAGTGATAATTGTAACAGGAAAATAAGCAAATAAAACAATATCTTAGGCAACTGGTGTCAACAGAATTTTACAACAATATAACAGGTGATGAGGCCTGAAAGGGGGAGGGAGTTTCAGACCTCTGCAAAGATTGGAGTACCAGGGGCAAGTTACCTGGAATGAATTTATGAACTCAAGCATTCTTTAGGTCAAGGTAAATATTCATTGCCCTTTTCAGTGGGCAAGAATTCTTAGGGAACCTGCAATTTGAATGGGGTACAGGTAAAGTTTATATAGGATATTCTATAGTAAAACGTGTCAAATATGCTATCTAGGTGATTTAGGGTTGAATTAGGAGGTGGTAAAGGAGTGGTTAGTTTTTAAAGGAATATGCAGTTTTAGTATCTACTGCGAAGGTGTTTTACTCAGTGTTCATCGGAAAATAGCCCAAATCAGGGATACACGGAGGTGTGGTTTTAGACCTGAAATTTAGAGCTCATGTCAGAGCTGACTAAGAAGTTCTAGGTTGCTCTCCTCAATGTCTTGTTAGACAAGATAAATGTAAGGGAATATATGTGTGTCTAAGTCTGGGATACATATGATTGGTCAGTGAGCAGTAAGTGTTGTTATAAGCCAGTGCAGTCTGTTCAGACAATACACAGCTAGTTCAGACTAATAAATTCTATAGGTAGATATGGCTAGTGTATCAGATAGAGATACAAAGTTTTGCTAGGCCAGACTGTGCTTGGGCTGGGGAGATACTGCCTGGGATAGTGTTCTGAGGCTAGGGAGAAATGTGATTTTTAACGAGAAATGTGATTTTAGAATTGGGGTCCAAGCACAGGCACCCAAATACCCCATAATTTCCCCCTTAAATAAATGGGATGCAAAATCTTTTGGGTTAAGTTCTTGGCTTTTGAAACTTCTGAGAGAGGATGTAGAGCTGTCCCTGCCTGACAGGGTCCAGCCAATTGAGGGTTTGGGTCTATAGCCAGTGTGACTCTGGGTCCAGAGGGTGATGGATCATGGTCTTGGACAGAGGATGGTACCCAGACTGAGTTGTCATCTGCAAGTGGAGAGTATTGAACCTAGAAGACACAAATCTGGCAAAGAAATTAAACAACAAAGGACCAAAAAAGAATAGGAAGAAAACAGCTAGAAGTGGGGTGAGTGTGGGAATACTGTCAAATGTCCACAGACCCTCTCTAGTCAGTTAGTTAGTAACTATCCAGGGACAGGAGGGACTTGGATGACCCCCACTTTGTCCCAAACCTTCTAATCTGCCTTCTATTTTTTGATGCTTTTATTTATTTCTCCAAATCTTTTGAATCCATTATTCAGATTGCTTCGCTTTCTTTTATATTTCTCCCATGAACAAGATAGCTCACAAGTTATAACTCTTCACTAGCATAACTGCATTGCCTTAAACAAAAGAGCTTTCTAACTGGAACCTCACAACTAAATAGATATACATCCTTGTTTTACAAGCTTCTCTACCCTTCTCTGATTATATTCACTCTGGAAGAGAACCTTTAGAAATTAAGTTTTTTATATATAAGTTCAAATACTAATTTTAGCTCTTGCTTAGGCCATGGAATGACTACAAATTCAGATGAAAACAGCAAGATATCTTCTGCTTTATAGATCATGATGTTAATTTAACAGCAATGTATTATCTTGAAAATGAAAATTTAAGGGATTTTTTAAAAAGTATTTCTTTTGTAAATATTTCCTTTTGTTTTAAAAGTTTAAAATTTATCCTGATGTTAGGAGAGTCACTAAACTTTTGTGAAGAAAATTAGTTGAAAACTTTTAAAATGATAGTTCTCTTTTCAAAAATAAAATAGAAATTTTAAATAGAAATTTAATAGAAATAGAAATTTAAAATAGAAATTCATTAAAACTAAGTCATTTTAAAATGTCCTTAAAGTAACATGAATTTCCAAAGTATCATAACAAACTTAATTCCTAGTTACTGCCAGATTCTATATGTCACAAAATGCTTTAGTCAAAAATTTGTTGTAATGGTTGTATTGTAATGTTGTAATGTAATTACTAACAGTAACAGACTGATCACAAGAAAATACTACTGTTTTTAGAAACCCTTTAAACAATGGGAACATCTTAAGGTGAGTCTTAAGTAGTTTACATAAATTTCTGCACATGTTCTAATTCTAGACAAAAATAACATTAGATTTCCCAGTAAGATTACACAAAGAAACTCATATGTTTTTTGATTACTTGCTCTGATCATAGAAATGTGTTATAGAAGGAAAAAAGCAGGGATAGGTGACATACCAAATATGATAGGATAAAACATCCTTGACTCCGTTTGAATTCAGATAAGAGTGAAATTCTGCAGTCATGCAGTATCTGTTTAATGGCCAGACTTAGAAATAATTAGGTTGGAAATATTCTTTTTAATGTAACACAATAGGGAAACTGATTGAGGAGGCTCCCATCATAGATTGAGACTAGAATTGTCCCCTTGGACTTTTCTTTCCAGATGCAAACTCTTAACATTCACTCTGAGTAGCTAGTGGCATTTCTCTCAGATACTCATTTAATGCCAACAACTATACCCAAATTCAAACTCAGAACAAAATTACCTATGGTCACAAATGCCTTTTTACCTAAAACAGCAAGTTTCACTAATCACAGCTTAGAGTCAGATATAGTTATTTTTACTCTCTTGAAATTGCAATAAACAATAAAATTTGACCAGGACTCACATACATAAGGGATTCCATTTAAAATTTTTCATTCTCAAATTTAAAACTTGTTCTTGTGTAAAAAGCCGATTGTTAGAAATCTTTTCTATCTATTTACAACTTCTGAGCAAGTCATATTCATTGTTTAGGATCTACATGACCCAAATAAGTTCTTTTCCTGGGACGGATGATCTTGCCCACACAGATGTTTTCCAAGGGCCTTGACCCTTGGAATAAGGGGAATCAGTGTAGACCTCAGGGAGGGAGTGTCCCTGCCTGCCAATGTGCAGGAGAACTGTTCTGAATGGGCCTAACCAATCTGGATAAAACTTTCACCTAATTCCCTCCTTTCCATACACAGTAATCAATGAATGATTTTAGGTCTTAGCATTACAACAGTAACACCAAATTACTTCGTTAATTTTCATAAGTGATAGCCAAATTGCTTTAAGTGTCTTTAACAGTTAACCTCTTTGATTAACCTCTTTAATAGGCAAAGGTGAAAATGCCTGGTTTTTTAAATGGTAATTATAAAACACTATAAGACACAGTTAGCAAGACTGATAAAGTAACATAATTGGTGTTATACAATTTTTCCAATGTCTTTAGTTTCAACAAAATTTAGTTTAAAAAGTGCTTTGCCTAACACCATTTCTGGCTCACAGTTGTCATTCAGTTTTTACAATATAAGAGAATTTTTTCACAATTTAGAAGCACAATAGTAACACAAAAAACACATTTCAGATGACATAAATTACATTTCCCTACCATCACTTATAAAAAATGTTAATAGAAGACTGGGCTTATTAAATGTGGAAGCTGGTTGGATTGTGATCTCTTACTACCATGGCCCATTCCCTACTCTCCCTACAATTGTAGAGCCTGGTTGTGGGGGAGTCAGTGATTTGAGAAGACAGAGAAAGAAACAACTAAGGATTGGAGAGTGCTAGGAGGTTGTAGAGTCCGGCATCTGAATTAAATGTCTGGAGTCCATTGAGGAGGGGGATTTGGTGGATAAGGAGGATCCCTGAGGAGTCTATGAGCCTCCTGATAGGTGTTGCTCAGTTTTGGTGAACTTGAAGCAGAAGGTCCAGACTGTGGTGGTAAGGGAGCAAAGACTGAGGGGTTTGAGAGGAGAGATTCCTGCGCTTGCCTAGAGGGGTGAGCTTCAGGGTGCCCAGGGACCCAGGGTTATTGTCAGTGGGGCCCCAATATAGCTGTTATGCCTCCCTCCTCCTTCCTTTGACCAGGTGGATAAAGGAAAGTGGAAGCACTCTCTTCCCTTAATCTGATCCTGGTTGTGAGGAGTTAACAGAATACGTTAAAATGTTTTTAGCTGTTCTAAATACTCACTGCAGCTCTAGCTCGGTGGTCATAGTCGGGACTGCAGGGTGAAAGATCTTTTTTTTTTACTTTTATTTTTTATATATTTTTTAATTTTTCATTTTTAACACAGTTCATGTCACATAATACAATTCCAACTTTTGGTCACGTGATATTTCTTTTAAAGTATTTACAGTACAGAACACAAAAGGATTTTTTTTTAACATTAACCAACTGAGACACAAATAATAACTATGCATGCTAACTTCACAAGCCCTTGACCTAATTGTCTCCACAATATTACTAGGAATTAAAGGACCCTAGCTTATTGTTGTTGGTCTAAAGTCCTAAGCCTAATAGCTTAATTTTAGACTTGATCTCGGACGTTCCCCTACCAACAATCTGTGATTTAATAGGTCTGCTATTAAGCTTACAAACCTTTTGACTGTAGGATATTGCCACTAAGAGTAGGGATATTGCAAGGAAACAATATCTTCCTAACTTCAAGTCAGTTCCAGGCAGGAATAGATTGTCAACTTGCATTCAGTGAGGCTTAGAGTCTGCCAGGTGTCAGTGGAGAAACTGAGTCAGGAGAATCCTACCTCAGCCCAGTCTGAACAGCCGCTCTCCCACCCTTCCCATGAGATCACTTTTTTCAGTTCATACCAGTATGTCACAGGCTTACTGACATCATGGATTGGAGGCTTACACTGCCTTTCTTGCTATCCATACCTGGAGTTAGACTCAGAAGAACAGTCACTTAATGGTCTCATAGCATCTTAAAATAGCAAGTTCCAATAACCAGGTTTCAGATATGACTATAATTTCACATGGGCTAAGGAATATCTTTTGAGGCAAGTCTTAAGTGGCTTACATGCCTTTCTGTACCTGTTCTAGTTCCTGCTTAAATAACAATCATAAAATCAAATTTACCATTAAAACCTTAAATTTTCCATCAATGCCAAATTTTTCCCAAAGTTACCTGTCTGTAGGAGATTTAGACTAAAATTCATTTCCCCAAACTAAAAATGTCTCTGATTTAGTCGCAGTAATTCATTCAGTCAATTGTTTTAATACTATTTGCTTTTACCTCACTTTGTAACATGTCCAATTTTTCTCCCCATCTCTCCCCTTCCCACCCCCTAATACCTTGCATTCTGATTACCCCTCCCCTCAATAAGCCCTCCCTTCTATCACACCCTACCCTTCCCTTATCCCCATCTTCTCTCTTTTCTTGTAGGGCAAGATATATTTCTATATCCCATTATTTGTGTTTCTTATTTCCTGGTTATATGCAATAATAATTTTCAACATTCGTTTCTTATACTTTGAATTCCACCTTCTTTCCTTCCCTCCCTCCCTACCCATCCCCACTGAGAAGGCAAGCAATTCAATACAGGCTATATATATGTCTTTTTCTAAAAGACTTCTATAATAATCATGTTGTGTAATACTAACTATATTGCCATCTATCCTACTCTATCCCTCCTTATTTTTTATTCCCTCATTTGACCTTGTCCCTTCCCAAAAGTGTTTATTTCTAGCTATTCCCTTCCCTCATTTGCCCTCCCTTTTATCATTCCCCTCACCCCACTTGTGGTCTCCTTCCCTACTTTCCTGTAGTTTAAGACAGATTTTCATATCAAATTTGGTGAGCATGTTATTCCCTCCTTAAGCTATATGAGGAGAGAGTAGCTTCACTTTCCCCCTCTCCTCTTCTCCCTTTTCACCTCCATTGAATAAGATTTTTCTTTATCTCTTTTATGAGTTATAGTCTGCCCCAATCCATTTCTCCCTTTCTCCTCCCATTATTTTCCTCCCTCACCCCTTAATTTGTATTTTATATCTTTTTTTGTGGATATCATCTCTTCTGATTCAACACAGTCTGCACTCTCTGTCTATGTGTGTGTGTGTGTGTGTGTGTGTGTGTGTGTGTGTGTGTGTGTGTGTGTATAATCCCTGCACCTACCCAAATGCTGAGAAAAGTCTCAAGACTTACAAATATTTTTTTTTCCATGTAGGAATGTAAACAGTTCAGCTTTAGAAAGTCTTTTATGATTATCTTTCCTGTTTACCTTTTCAAGCTTCTCTTGATTCTTGCATTTGAGAGTCAAATTTTCTATACAATTCTGGTCTTATCAACATGAATTCTTGAAAGTCCTTTATATCATTGAATGTCCATTTATGCCCTTGAAGTATTATGCTCAGTTTTGCTGGGTAGGTGATTCTTGGCTTTAATCCCAGTTCCTTTGATTTCTGGAATATCATATTCCAAGCCCTTTGATCCCTTAATGTTGAAGCTGCCAGATCCTGTGTTATCCTGATTATATTTCCACAATACTCGAATTGTTTCTTTCTAGCTGCTTGCAGTATTTTCTCCTTGACCTGAGAACTCTGAAATTTGGCCACAATATTACTAGGAGTTTCTCTTTTCAGGTCTCTTTTAGGAAGTGATCAGTGGATTCTTTCAATATTTATTTTGCCCCCTGGTTCTAGGGTATCAGGACAGTTTTCCTCGATAATTTCATGGAAGATAATATCTAGCCTCTTTTTTTGATCATAGTTTCAGATAGTCCCTAATTTTGAAATTGTCTGTCCTGGATCTATTTTCCAGGTCTCTTGTTTTTCCAATGAGATGTTTCATGTTATCTTCTATTTTTTCAAACTTTTGGTTTTGTTGTCTAACTACTTGGTTTATCTCATAGTCATTCATTTTCCTGAACTCAATTCTCTCTTTCAGAGAACTATTTTATTTAGTGAGATTTTGAACCTTCTCCTTCGTTTGGCTAATTCTGCTTTTTAAAGTCTCCTTCTTCTCTTTGGCTTTTTGGACCTTTTTTTCCAGTTGAATTTGCCTCTTTTTAAAGGTGTTATTTTCCTCAGCATTTTTTGGTTATCCTTTAGCAAGCTGCTAACTTGCTTTACAAGCTCTTCTATTGTCTGAACTCAGCTTAAGTCCACTTTGGATGCCCTGGAGACAGGAGTCCTAATTTCCTGTGACAGTAAGCCTCATTCCTCCTCATCTGAAAAGATAGGAGGAGACACCTGTTCACCAAGAAAGTAACCTTCTATGGTCTTATTTTTTTCCCCTTTTTTGGGCATTTTCCCAGCCAGTTACTTGACTTCTGAATCTTTTGTCAAGAGATTAGACTCAGCTGCTAGGTTCCCCTGGGCTTTGGGTGGGGGCAGGGCCTTCACTCAAGGCTGAGGTTTAGATCAGCTGCTCCCTACTGCCAGAGGCTTTAAGCTGAGCTTCCTGAACAAGGATCCAGGTTGCTTCCTGGCCTCCATAGCTGCCTACAGTCTGCTGCCTCAGCTTCTGCCATCACCTGGGGCTATTTCTGGAGAAACCTCTGTTCCCTCTCGCTCAGCTGGGAAAGCCCTCCCCCCCCCCTCCCCCACTGACCTTTGGAGCTTTCTTTGTCGTTTGTGAGTTTAGGTATCTCGGACCTTCCCTGCTAGGAACTCTGCCCGGAGGTCTGTTCAGATCCTGCTCCTCCCAGTGCTGCATGGCCAGGACCATGTTCTCCTCAGCTCAGCCTTCCATTATATAGACTTTTCCTGTTGCCCTTCCAGGTTACTTTTGGCTGCAGACCTCTTTCCTCTGTTGTTCTGTGGCTTCTGTTGCTCTAGACTTTGTTGAGAGTCTTTTTTACAGGTATTGTGTGGGCTGTGGGGGAAGCACTGGAGTATATGCATCTTTATATTCCACCATCTTAGCTCTGCCCCTAAAAATGTGAAAGATCTTAATGGTTCTAACTTTTACTCAAGTAAACTTCATTTCTGTGTCTACTCCTTAAAAACTTATTTGAAAGAAAGTGCAGTGCTATGAATCTGACAGTCGAAGTGAGGGGGACTTTTGAAAAAGATTCAGTGGCACCTAATCATCTCTTTTTTACTGAAGAGTTCAAAAATCTGTCTCTGAGGTGTTTCTTTTTTAGATCTATGAATTTTTCCAATTTGCCTTAGTATCTGACCTATCTTAAATATCAAATTAAGAGTGACATGTTTCACTTAAAATATGGTAAGAATGCATTTGACTACCTTTTGGTTGTATCTGTTACACAAAATCTTTTCTCTTTCAGGTGAGGCATGAAATGATTAAATGCTAGTCAATTTGTCTCTTTGATATGAAAGTTTCTCTTTTTTCCTTTTTTTTCCCTTGTCTTTCTCTCCACTTCCAAAACCTGGCCTGGGTTAGAAGGTAGAAAGAGAGAGAATTTTACTAATGACTTTCCACAAATTTCCAAATCTTTTATGCTTTCCCTAAACTTTCTACCCATGCTACTCTCTTTCCTACATGCTTATTCTTTTTGGTGTATACATACCTTATTTCTGTCTATTTTTGATCTGACGCTGCCTTTAGCAATCATATAAACTAAACGGTAAAAGACTTGTCTCTCTCTTTCTCTCTTCCATCCATCCATTCCTCTGAAACTACTGTAATCAGAGCTTGGAGGAAAGAGAGAGGGAAAGAGATAACCACATTCCAAAGTCCAGCTGAAGTGGACTGGCTGCATTAACACAGACATTTTCATTCATACAGACACAGACAGAATATATGGAGATAGAACACATACAGACAACGAAAGGAAGAATTCAGAATATCAGAGACGATTGTCAGAAAACCTCTGCACAAATCAGACACTTTTGCTTGGGTCTCCAGTTTATAATGAAGGCCAGGTAAAATGTTCTTTATAGTCTTGGAGACCAAGTTTCCTAGGGTTGAATCTGGGGGTTAGGGGGTTGGCCCATACTTTTGCCTGTAAGTCTTAGAGATGGGTGCAGAAGGGAATGGATACCTATAGAACCTGTAGTCTATCTTGCCTCCTATCATCCTTGAGAGGGAGAGAACCCACACGAATCCCTCACCAGTAGAACCCCAGTAAGAATTCCTAGGTCCTTAAAGCTTGAACCTCAACTACAAGGTGAGGAAGTGGGGAGGGCTTGGAAAACTTAAGGGAAAGGGGAAGAAAGGAGAAGCTTACCTTGATCAGAAGAACGCCTGAGACGTCAGACTGCTCCCCATGTTGGGCACCAGAAATATGATGAAGGCTGGAACAAGGTGGATGAGACCCCTGCAGAGACTGGAGTATCAGGAGCAGGTCACCAGAAATGAATTCATGGACTCAAGCATTCTTAAGGTGAAGGCAAAGATTTATTATGCTTTTCAGTGGGCAAGAGTTCTTAGAGAATCTGCAGTTTGAATGTGGTACAGATAAAATTTATATAGGATATTCTATAGTAAAACATGTGCCAAATATGCAATCTAGGTGATTCAGCATAGGATTAAGGAGAAGTTATGGAGTAGTTAATTCTTAAAGGGACCTGCACTTTTAGTATCTACTGCGAAGGTATTTTACCCAGAGTTCATCAGGAAATAGCCCAAAGCAGGGCTACTTGGAGGTGTGGTTTTAGGCCTGCAACATCACTAAGACAGCTAAAGGAAAGGACTGACTAAGGAATACTAGGCTTCTCTCCTCAGTATCTTGGTAGACAAGATAAATGTAAGGGAGTATACGTATGTTTAAGTTTAGGATACATATGATTGGTCAGTGAGTAGTAAATGTTGTTTTGACCCAGTACAAAGCCTATTCAGTCAGTACACAGCTGGTTCAGAGTAATAAATTCTATAGGTGCAGCTGGCTACTGCAGCAGGAAGGGAGATAACCATTTTTGCTGGGGCAGGCTGTGCTTGGGCTGGGGAGAAACTGCCTGGGATAGTGTTTTGAGGCTAGGGAGAAATGTGATTTTTAAAGAGAAAGGTGATTTTAGAATTGGGGTCTAAGCACAGGCACCCAAGCACCCCATCACAGGTATCACACAAAGTAAGCACATAAAACAGTATCTTATGGTGGGGCTTAAGCACAAGCACCCATTTCCCCCTGGAACAAATAGGGCCCAAATAGGGGTAAAAGCAAAGATCTCCTCTTCCTTAGCTATTTCCTGCTGAGATTAGATATAGAGCTGTCCTTACCCAAAGAGGTCCCAATTGAGAGGTCAGTTCTTTAGCTGCCATGTAGAGTTTGGTAGATCCCAGGTCCAGGGATGACACATCACATTGTGCAGAGGGTGGCATCTGGCTTAAATGATCAGGCATCTGCAGGTTGAAGGTATTGATCCTGCAGAAAGCAAATCTGACAAATAAGGTGAACAGACAAAAAGCCAAAAAGAAATCAGGAGAAAATCACCAGAAGCAGGGTAGGTATAAGGTCAGCTGTGGTTCTGGAGTCCATGAACCTACCATCATAGCCTCATTCATTGTTGTTTACTGTTTTCTAATTTGCAGTTTTGGGGTCATCTTTCTGGTTAGAGTTATAATTTCTTTAATATGACCTGGGGCCTGGCCATCCTCCAATTTTCCATGCAAGTGTGATGAACTTGGATACAGTGTTCCAGGATGATCTGCAAGGGCAGTTCTCATTTCCCTGCTCAGATACTAATCAAACCCCCTTTCTAAGTATATCCTATATAGTTCATTCATTGTAATGCAATCTATTCTTCCAAAACCCTCCCCTGCTCTGAATAGAGCAGTAAACAATTCTTTTCATCAGTCTGTGTCTGTGTATGTGTTCATCCTTCGTTGCTGAAGAAGGCCATGCCATCAGAGAAATAATGACATGACTTGCACTTGACTTTGTTTTGAATGAGGGAGGGAGGTGCAGGTCACCAGCCTCACTTCTTCTCCAGAGCCATCTGAATCCAGTGACCAGATATTTATCAGGATGGCTAGAGACCACCCAGGATGAGGCAATTGGGGTTAAGTAACTTGCCCAAGGTCACAGAGCTAGAGAGTGTCAAGTGTCGGAAGTGAGATTTGAACTCAAGTCCACCTGACTCCTGTATTGGTTTTCTATCCACTGAACCACCTAGCTTCCCTCTTTTCAGTCTATTCTGATTTTGAATCTACTGGCTATTTACTCCTCTTTCTGGAGGAAATTTATCTTTTTCAGTAATTCTTACCATTCAAGATACTAATGATCTTCCCATCCTTTAGGTGAACTGATTCAAAATATCTGTGACTTTTTACTAAGTAAAATCCTCAATTACTCCCACCCCCCCAAACATTGTGAGGGCCCCTTGATTCTCTTGCTTCCTTCTTAGTGCTAGAAGAACCTCAGCCCCCTCATTTGTTTCATTCTACTCTCACACAACCTTCTGGCCTGTGTTTAGGCTGAATCAAGCCCAGCCTGTGCAAGGGCTGCATTTACTTTTCTATTGTTAACTTTTCACCTCCTGTAAGCCAAACCAACAACACTTTTTTTTCCTACCACCTGAGACCCTCCAGTTTGCTTTACTAAAGTACTGTTTGAGTGCTGCAGCATAAAAAGCCTCTCATGCAAGCCAATCAACTCCCTTTCCATCCATTTCTCTACTTTTACATATAATTTGATAGCTTGCTGACAAGGCCCATACTCTTCTACATACCACTGCCATCTTCTTCCCTGGTTCTCTTGGAATTCCCTGCAGACCTCTTTCTAATTCTCTGGGTTCTCCCTTCTGTAGATTTGGTTTCCAGTTTTCACAAAGCCCTGTGCCTTTAGCCCATAGTCTTGCCTAGGAGGAATAAGGCAAACCCTCCCATCCAGGGATATCCTTTTATTCCTTTGTCTCCTCTGCCTTTCTATTGCCTAATAAAGGTCTGATATTTCACTATCCCATCCCTGTTGCCATTTGTGGCACCAATGTAATATTCACAGAGCCCACAGTTGCCATGAATATTGTAGCACAAATGAATCACAGAATATAACAGACTTTCCACATGGAAGACAGAACCAATGCATTTATTCAGACACCAGAAAGCCAAATCCATCATAGTAGCAAAATTCTATACACAATAACAATGCAAAGAACAGCACTATCTCCAAGGCTTAGCTTAGCTGAATACCTGAGATTAACGCAAAACATGCATGCAGGTCCAATTACAAAATTATTATTGAATACAATCAGTTATATTGTAGAATCAATACATTAGATATCAACAGAGATGAAATCAGAGGAAATATTAACTTAATCTGGTCACAATAGATAGATATTGAAAAATTCCTAAATTCTCATACTCATATGTAGTATGTATACATATATGTCAATGTATATTTAACATATATATACACCATATATTAAGAAATAAATACACTTCTAAAACTATCTTTATATCATATGTATATAAGAAGAATTACATACATTTGTAAATCTATCTTTATAGGCATTTATTTATACTATATAAACACCTTTATCTTCTCTCTGTCAGAAGCTGGATAGCATGATTCTTGCTAACCCATGATATAAGGCTGAAATTATAACACTCTAAAGGGTGAGTCCAAGAGAAATTGAACATTTAAGAGCAAAGTAAAATTATTATGCTAATAATAATTATTATTAATAATAAAAATATCTTGTTAGTTTTTTCAATTTTTTTTGAATAAGGTCTTTTTGGCCTCAAAAAGACCCTTGCAAAGACATTACAAAAAATATTAATATCTCAGTTATACAGATGAGAAAACTGAGACTTAGGCGAATTCAAGACTTTAGAAATATTTGGGCTTACTAAATGACAGTGACAGGATTAGATCTCAAGCATCCCTGTTTCTAAGTTTAGTACCTTATAATCTACACCTTATTTCCTCACAAAATAGTTGGACAATTTTTCAATTTAGAGAATGCAAGATGAGGGGGAGGAATGTTGCCCAAACAACACGAGTGCTATATGGTGTAATGAAAATATGTCAAACATACTGCTGTTAGGAGACACCTTGTTTTCCAGGCCTAGTAAGTAGTCTGTGTGCCCTCAGTTTTGCCTAACAATAATCTCTTGTGCTCACCCTCTGGATGATTTCAGCCCCAGCAAAACCTCAAAATTGGGGTTTATGCTTTCCCTGTTTCTCAGGGGATTCTAATCTGAGAACTGGCACTGCAGCCGACATCCTGTAGTAGGAACTGATTAATCACATTGCCTCACAGTCTGAACAATTCCTGTGCTTGTAAATGCTAAGTGGATTGAATCAGGTGCTGCATTCCTCTTCCTGTGGTCCTGTACCCTGATGAATGGTCACAAGGCTCAAAGAGCCTTAAGACTTGAGATAATCACAAACCTCAACAATTCTAATAACTTGGGGACTCTTCCCAAAGAGCTAAGAATACCTATATTGTCCCCAAAATGCCTGTTCTCATGGGCCTACCACAGAAACTGTTTACTCAAGACTTAAGAATGGCTATGTTGGGTCTTGCTTTTTTGTGTTTTTTTGTTTAAAAATCCTGCCTCTGCCACAAACAAGTCAGCACTCCTTCTCAGAAGTACTTTGCTTCCAAGTCCATTTTCCTCAGTCTGAAATGAAACTGCTGTTTGATCCCTGACTCATCTGCTTCTGGCCTGCTTGTTCAGTTCTGCCCATCCACAGGTGGGAGACTGGTCTCATCTGGACTACATTTAAAATTCTCTTGTCACTGCCAAATGTCCACACTGTTGTCCATGACACTCATGAGTGTGATTTATACTGGATTAAAATGTATTTAAGATACATTTAACAAAATTAATAAAAAAGAATACAATAAAATATGCAAAATATTTTTGTCTTAGTCATTTCAGAAGTTTCTATCTCTTCATGACTCCACTTGAGTTTTTGTGGGAAAGATACTAGAATGGTTTTCATTGAATTCTTCAGTGTATCCATTTTGTAGGCAACCAAAGGTTAAATGACTTGCCAGGATCACACAACTAGTAAGTATTTGAGGCTGGATTTGAATTCTGCTCTTTCTGACCCCAGGCCTAGTACTCTATCCACCTAGCCATGAGGTGCCTCTAAAATACAGATAATATTATATCTTACAACAAAATCATGCAACTTACAGATATTATTATATATGATTGTATTGATAACTCATTTTTGCTAATTGTTAATGTAATTTTGCTTCTTAATGGGAAGATCCTTGCCATCTATTAACAGGGCCATGTGGCCTACTTAAGGCACATGGAAGCCTGCATCATATAAGTCTAAGTCACATGCAGGAAGGTGTGGAGCAGGAAGGATGGAACAGGAAGAGGCAGAGGTAGAACAGAGATGAGAGTAAGGTAGTCAGAGAGCAATCAGAACTGGGAAGGACACAGGCAAGTAGGCAGCTGGCTAGTGTGAGTGAGAGAACTTGTTTGTGATGTTGTTTAGGGGAGCCTGTTTGTGGGAAGTCTTGATAATATAGACTTCTTGCTTACTATGATGGATTTCTTTCAAACTGTGATAGATTCAGCTTTCTAATGTTTGAATAAATGCTTTGGTTCTGTCCTCCATGTGGAGAGTCTGTTGTATATTGTGATTTAGATTTGGGCCAGCATATTTATAGCTAGCGCAGGTACTGTTGAATAATTCCTTGGCACTATAGTGGTTCAGTGGCCTTTGTTTCTATTTGAGTTTTGCATCATTGGTTTAATGAAAGGAAAAATAGTTCTGAAATCAGGGGACATGAGTTTAAGAAATAACTATGTCATCAAACAGTGTCATCAAAAGCAGGACATGTGATGTCTAAATAATCATACTGTATTTTAAAAAAACTTTAAACTTTAATTAATTTATATGTTTTCAGTTTTCAATAATCACTTCCATAAGTCTTAAATTTTCTCCCCTTCCATCTCCCTCCCTCCTTGAGGGGACATGCAATCTTATATAGATTCTACACATACATTCTTATTAAAGACATTTTCACATTAGTCATGTGTAGTGGGCAACCTGC
Organism: Notamacropus eugenii; assembly: GCF_028372415.1. NCBI lineage: Eukaryota > Metazoa > Chordata > Mammalia > Diprotodontia > Macropodidae > Notamacropus > Notamacropus eugenii. Next base: position 7,327,315 of record NC_092876.1, on the reverse strand, counting down.
ATCCCCATACAGCTCAGTGATGTGGTGAAGAAGAAAGACATGGGAGGTGGGAGAAGATAGGCCAACTCCCTTTATTGATCTGAGGGTCAGGGTATATAAAGAGAGAAACTACAAGTCTATGTGACATTCTGCTCATCTCCTATCCTTTTGATTTGATCAGTCTTGTCTTAAAGACTGTTAGCCTAGAGGGCATCTATTTTACATATCCCTTGTTTTCTGTAGTTCTCTTGTTTGTCTCACAGAGACAGCAACATCCTGGGGGTATGGAGAGCCATTCTGGATGATAGTGAGCACAGTCTCAAAGAACAGTTTCCCCGAAGGTCTATCCTGATCTTGTCAACCGCACTCCACCCTGGCCCTCAACAGTCATGTTGCATAGAAGGATTAAAATGAATGAGAGCAATCCTGTGAAAAACCAAACCAAAACCAAAACATAGCACAAGAGAAAATAGTCTGCTTCATTCTGTATTCCAATTCCACTGTTCTTTCTCTGGATGTGGATGGCATTTTGCCTCAAGAGTCCTTTGGGAATGCATTAGATACTTTCATTGCTGTGAGGGCTTAGTCTATCAGAAGCAATCCTTGAACACTGTGGTTGTTACTGTGTATAATGTTCTCCTGGATCTGCTCATTTGACTCAGCATGAGTTTATATGTTTTTCCAGGTTTTTCTGAAGTCCAACTACTTGTCCTTTCTTTTCGCACAATAACATTTCATTACATTCATATACCACAACTTATTCAGCAATTCCCCAGTTGATGGGCATTCCCTTGATTTCCAGTTCTTGGCCACCACAAAAAGAGCTGCTATAAATATTTTTGTACATGTGGAATCTTTTCTCATTTTTATGATCTCTTTGGGATACAGCCCTAGAAGCAATATTGCTGAGTCAAAGGATATGCACATTTTTGTAACCCTTTGGGCATAGTTCCAAATTGATCCCCAGAATGGTTGGATCTGCTCACAGTTCCACCAACAATAAATTAGTAAGAACACTATTTTAAAAGAGGAAAGAGTTTGAATGTATGATCACAGAGGTCCTTTCTAACCCTAAGTTCTAAAATCCTTAGATTCCACTGTTCTCATCCCTCTCTCAGCAGCTTTTATTTGTCATAGTGTTAGGTTGCAATGCTGGAATGGGTATGGTTGAGGACAGTGTGGCAAAGGAGACAATGTCTCCTTGGCCACAGAGCATACCAGTATTTGAGAACTTGGGAGTCAGAGAAGATCAGTACAAAAGGGCTGATGGCTGGGAAGCATGCTGCTAGGAACCAGGACTCATGGTTGTCCATTTTATAGTGGTACAATGACAAGCTAGAGTTAATGGAATAAAAGGATGCATATGTACTCACAAGTAGGAGGATAGCCTTGGTGGCTTTTTTCTCAGGGAAAGTTCTGGAACAGAGATGAGGACTGTGAATATGCTTCACTTGTTGATGATGTCTGTATAGGAGTATCACTAAGTAGGTACTGGAACAGATCATGAATCCCACACACATAACATCAGGCATAAAAAAGACAATTGCAAAATGTTCACCACTAAGAGAGGCAGGAGTTGAAGTTGAACAATATCCCAGATTGTGAATCCTTGTAGTATTAGTCAGATAGCTTGAGTTATGCATAGTTCCAAGCAAAGTGAAATTTATCGCAGGTGAAAGTACCAACAGAGGAAGCAGGAGGGGCAATGCACTTTGGGGCTTGGATTTTGAGTTCTGTCCACCTGTAGTTGCTAGGACTGATGGTGATGACCTGAAAACCACTCAAGAGGCAGGTGGCACTGAGGCAAACATTGTGAACCACATTATAGAAATAAATTGTAAATTTACACCCAGTGAGATCCAAGAAATTTTTGAAGCCCAAACAGACTATTATCCAAGGGATTCCTTTGGAGAGTAGCACTTTTGAGTTGGCCAAGGCTAAATGGGCAAAAAGGCATTGTATGGGCCTCAGCCTTTGGCCAGTGATGATAGTGAAGGTGTATAGGCCCAGGAGGAAGCAATTTCCAAGAATGCCAACTCCCATTTGTGCCAGACCTAGAGGCCTGTATTGGGCTACCCGAGTCTTTCTTACCTGTCCCAGGTCTTCGGTTGGCCAAACCGGATAAACGTATGAGAGAAAGGAAGTTCCAGAGTCAAACAGGGGTTGAGCTTTATTTCAGGGTTTCGGTTACAAGTGGAGGGGAGTCTTCCTTAGGAGGAAGAGGGGGAGATTTCCTAAGGAGGCTAAGCTTAAGGGATTGGAAGTAGAAGTACAAGTGGGGAGAGAGGGGGAGGGGAGAGAGGAAAGAAAAGAAGCAGAGCCCTACTATCCTCTTTGGCTCCACACGTGCTAAGAGAGAGCTTTCTGGCTTCCTCAATCCTACTTAATCTTCAGCCACACAGTTTGCATCTCAATACCGTGCTGTTAGGTAACTAGGTGTGCTCCAATCCGGGACGACCTCGAGGGCAGGGAGACTCCACCCATCACGTATCTCCCGGGGAGAGGCGGAAATACCTGAGCTAGCCGAGCTAGCTCAGTCTGACCTTCTCAAACCCCCGCTGTTCATGGAGGGCCTCGTAAGACTCTAAGATTTAGAAGTCCCACTTTTACCCGCCCGAGACCATCCACACGGAATTGAGCTTCCAATCCCAACACATTTGAATAAGGAAGAGAATGCCCAATGCCAGGTAAGAAAGTATCATTTCCTCCAAGACTTAGGAAGAAGAATTGTGGCTAGTGCTAAAAATCCTAGGAGAAAATGAAAGATTTGTTAAATTTCTGAAGGATCTTATCCAAGAGAATTGGGCTCCATTTGGGGAACACTGGGATAGCCTGTGTGTTGGGTTGGATTTTGATATAATTCAGCTGGAGGGGAATGAGGACCACTACCAAATAAAATCTCTTTTAAAAAGGAAATGTTCTTATCTGCTCACAAAATATTATCAGGTGATTAATTTTAACTAAATTCCAAAGTAATCAATAATCCATTAATCTTATAATGCTTTTGTAAATTTGTATATTGATGTAAAATAATACCATAGTTCTATGCCAAAAGACAAATATAAAAATCCAATTAGTTAGTCAATAAGTATCTATTATGAGCAAATTGTATGCCAAGTAATGTCTAAGCTTCTTGGGACCCCAGTGAAAGATATAATTCTGACCTTCAATTAAGTTAAGGTCTTTCAGAATATGACAATATAGGGAAGTAGAGCCAAGATGATAGAGTGAAAGCAGGGACTCACCTTTCCTTCAAATCCCTCCAAATGCCTTTAAATAATGCCTCCAAACAAATTCTAGAGCAGCAGATCTCACAAAAAAGAGTGAAACAATTTTTCAGGCCAAGATAACTTAGAAGGTCGGCAGGAAAGATCTGTTGCACCAGGGTGAGAGAGGAGCCCAGTCCAGCACAGGCTACACCAGCTATCACAAAATAGACCGTAGCAAACCAGGAGCAGGCCTTGGGGCAACTGAGTCAGTCACAGTGGCTCCTTTCAGACCTCTCAGCTCTCAAATGGCAAGGGGATCAAACTATGTGTTAGAAGGAGATTCACAGAGGTCCCTTGTCTGACATCAGGGCCAAGACTCTGTTCCATTGCATATACCTGAGTCTGGATCACAGACATGGGTCTCAGTCCCAATGCAAAGAGGAGCACTACTACAGCCAAGAGTGTGGCCACAGGGCAGCAGGGGCCATGGTTACAGTTCTGGGGTTGAAAAATATTCTTATGGTTGTTCACAAACCAGTGCACAGCATGGGAAAGTAGTAAACACACCTCTCTCTATATCATACCACCGTGAAAGAGCCAAAAACTTTTACCCATCCCCAAAATTACCTCTAAAAATAGCTGCACAAGAATACATGAATGTATCAAAAGTAATATAAATGAGAATTATGGCACTATGCACAGTATCTGTCTCTTTCTAAAACAGAAGCAGAAAGGCAGAAGTTAGGCCAGTCATAATAAAAACAAATGGTGCAACAGCGACAATAACAATAAACAACACTTCTATGAGCTCATCTTTAAACAGTGCCTGCCATTTGTCAGTCACTGTGCTAAATGATTCCCTAATATTATCTCAGAAGGCTCTGAGCAAATACATCACTTATACAAATAGACTATTCTATTATTTCTGTACATAATTACTTTAACATTGTTCTTTTCATACTGATGTAGAAGTAACTTTGAGTTTTCCTTGTCTTTGTGAGTGGAAAATGTGTTCTATTATATTTGACCACTCTGGAAATCTTCAGTAGATTCCTAGACATAGAATGAATGCTTTCTTTGGTCATGGCAACCAATAAAATACAGAAAATACACACTATCCCTCCTCATTGTCCAATAACTTGCTTCTTTGGTGACAAGAATGTAAGGGACAGGAGGGCTACATGTGTTAACAATTATGAAGGTTTGAGACAACCTGCAACCATCAACTCCCATCTTGTTACTCTAAGTGTATCATGCTTATTCAGTTCCCAGAATCGGGTTGTATCAATGGATTGTATCAATCTTGACATCCATGCTATAAATGGTTTAGAAGACAAAAAGGAAATTGGAGCTAGATGAAATCTTGGGTCTCAAGGTTTCCATGAATATATGTAGTAGGGGACAAGGTGTGTCCATGGACAGGAAACATCACATCATAGGCATGTTATCATCTTGCATTGCATTACTCACAGTATGCATTAACAGTAATATCATAAATAGTTGGAGTCTTATTACAGAGGTTAGTAAAAAATAGGAGGAGAGATAAGGAATGATACCTAGAGGAAGGAATTGATGAGTGAGGTTTTGCTATTGTTACTGTTGTTGTATTATCAATGTTTTTTGTTTGTTTGATTGTTTTCATATAGGATATGAGGACATGTTTATAGACACTAGGGGAACAGCCAGAATATGAAGAAAAATTGAACATAAGTAAGAGAATGGGGAAGATAGAGGGGACTATTTATGAATGTAGAGGGCCTTCCTCTTAATATGAGCTGAATAAAGGAGGAGGTAAAAATGGTAGCCATTCGAGTGGATTGAGATTAGAAAGCGAAGGTAAGAAAAAGCTCTTGGATATTGGTCTCTTTTTCAATAAAAAAAGATGCAAAATTCTCATCTGAAAGAGGAGGAGGAGAGCTATGGGATGTTTGAGGTGTCATGACAAGTTTTACAAATACCACTGTAGTGAGTGGGAAAGTTAGTCAACTAGAAAACTGCGAAAGGATTGTCCTGCTACAGTAAGGACTGAATTAAGATTACATAATTCAAATGAGGTAGGAGCTAAAACTAAGTAATATTCCCTGATTTAGTTCAGTTTCTTTATTTTTGAAGAATGGAAAATGAGATTGAAAAAGGTTAAGTGAGTTGTACAAGAACATGTAGAGAATAAGGAGCAGATTTATAAATTGGCAAACATAAAAATTCACCCAAAACCAGAATAAAGAATTAAAATGAGAAATAAATTTACATTTTGGGAGAAAATAAACAACCAAAAATAATTCTGAAAAAATGAATAATAATAATTATTATAGCTAACCTTTATATAGTACTTACTATATACTGAACACTTTAAAATAATTTTCTCATATCATCTGTTCAAATATTATCTCATATCACAAGAACCCTGGTGGTGTTAAAGATGAGGAAACTGAGGCAATTATGTTAAATGATTTTCTCAGTTACACTGCTAGGAAGAAAGTGCCTGAGGCTGGATTTGAACTCAGGTCTTCCTGACTCCAGGCCCAGCTCTCTAATCCACCATGCTACCTAGCTGTCGAAGTTTAACTTAATGATGAAAAAAATTAGAAATATATCAAACGAAACTTAACCCTATTTACAGCAATTGTTGTACGCAACTTTTAGCTGTAAATAAATTATCGTTCCAGGAAGACAGAAGAGCCTAAATATAGTACTTGTCATTAAATGATTCATCATAGAACAGAGAAATATTCTTTTATGATATTTACTAATTTGTTGGCAAGTATGCTTGACAACTATAAACAGTGTTGTCTCATGAAGACTAAGAAGTATAAAATAAAGAATTTGATTGCTAGTCTGTCAAAATACAAAAGGAAACAATATCATACCAAAAGCATTTAGGGTTGAAATGGGAAGGACAAAAATAGGCAAATGACAGAAGAGATCTGTCAATATTTTTATAAGTAATCCTTACCATCATCAAAAGAGGGGAGCCAATGGATTTGGGATTTGGGATTTAGCATATGCCTTTAGAAGAAATGCAAATGACACAAAAGGAAAAAATAGTGACAAAAGATGGAGAAAACCTCTTCAATATAAATAAAGTCTGCCAGGAGGAAAATTATGTTTAAAGGTATAGAGAAGCTTGTAAAGATGTGAGGTGGCCTGGCAAATGGAACTTATTATTGACAAAAGCAAAAGCCTTTTATTTGCTTCTACTTCTAGCTTCTGTGAAAGAAGATTGAAAGAGATGTCAGATCAAAGAGAGTTAGCAAGAGTATCAATGGATGAAAGAGACTAGAGGAGTAAGGACCTGGGGAAGACCAAAAAAGGAAAAGTAAAAGGTAGCTGCCAAGAAAGAAAAGCTTAAAAGTAGGTAAGAGGGGAAATGTGAAGGTGAATCAAACTAATGGATTAAATTAGTGGGTAGAGCAGATTAGAAAAAGAGAGAGCATGGTGCTGCCAACCTTAAGAAGTAATGAAAATGTTGATAAAGTTGTTATAGAAACCAAAGAAAAGACACTGAGTGAGGCTCAAAAGGGAATTAAAAGATAAGCATTGACTGCAAACATTTTTTAGCCAAGTGATGTTGAAATTTCACTTATGAGATATGATGAGGTCATAAAGCAGGAGAGAGAATCTCAAAAAGACAGGGATTCACTAAGATATCAAGAAAAAGTTCCAAGGCCTGTTCCACAGCCTTTTCAAGATCCTTTTCCTGTCCCTAGATGGACAAGGTCTGAACAACAGGCTACTTGGATCCTGGAAGAGATTTTCTGCTCTTAAGCTACTACATATAAAACTGAGATATAAGAATGTAGCTACCTGATTGATGTCTGCTTCTAGAATGGAGGAAGGGGTTGCACCAGAGTATGCTCTTTTGTGTGTGTGTGTGTGTGTGTGTGTGTGTGTGTGTGTGTGTGTGTGATGGCACAGAGGGGCCCTAGTTATAAGAACTGAATTGCCTGAGCCTATCTGCCTCCAGAGTCATGATTATTATGTCATGAACAGGACCAGTGACATTAATCTGCCAAGGGAGAAAGAGATGTGTCTAAAAGAGTGAACTTTTGTTCCAGATGAAAATGTCTTGGAGGATTTCTACTGATTAAGAATTCCCCACCTACAATTACTAATGAAGAATGACCATATCCCAGTCGTCAACTAAACACAAAGAGGAGAGAAACTTTCCTGGGTTCCAAGAGCCCAGAGGTGCACTTGTTAAAGAGAGTGTCTGCCACAAGCAGGGGTAAGAGAAATAACACCTTATTATGGACACTCCCATTAGTAACCTTGACTTGGCTTGGATTTTGGGACATGTCTTGAGGGATCCCAGGACTTATATCAGCATTCTTTTTCATTCAAGTTCTCAGCCTTCCAATGCAGCCTCTGAATTCCTGCATAAAGCTTATAATCCTATATATGGTAGTGGTGCCCTTTTGTCTTTTTCTGTTCTCTTTCGAGGTTCTGATCACTTTATCTCCTTTACTCCTTACAACGATCAACAGTAAAAAATGGACTTTATTGTCAGTAGGAAGGTAACACACACTTCAGTAGGACCCTATTTTCTTCAATCTCTGATAAAATCTTAATTTCTGGAAGATAATATAATTCCGTCAAAAGAAGCTGGCATCCCTTTGGTCTTATTTCTTATGTAATGTGATCTCTCTCTTTCTCTTTCTTTCTCTCCTTCTTTCTTTCTCTCTCTCTGTCTCTGTCTCTCTCTGTCTCTCTGTCTCTCTCTCTCTCTCTCCTATGTTGAGTTGTTTTGCCATGTAGGTAATCTGTGTCCACATGAATCTGTCTAGATGTGGCTGGCAGGGAAGCAAAAATTTATTTGTCTAGACTAGAATCACCTTCCTCCATCCTTCTTTATGGAGACTTTGATTCCTTTCCTTAAAGGAAACAGGAAATTGAAACTAGAGATCAGTCATTCTGCTCTATTCAGAGAGAGGAAGTGCTAGAATAGAACTGTATCTATATTCTCTCTTAAAGATAGTTTAGGGGAAATAATTCTTAGGTTCAGATTGTTCTTCTGATTGTTGTTGTTTAACAGGAAAATTTTGTCCCAAGTTATTTGCCCAAGACTGTACTCCCTTCCAACCAGATGCCAGTTCCACAACGAATATGAATAAGAAATAGCAACAGAAACCAGATAAACTATGCATAGGAAACCATAGATCAAGCAATATAAAGTTATATCAAATTGTCAGCTCTTCTACATATTGGTTTCCTCCCAGTCATTTTCTCCCTTCATGTATCTAGAGTCTGAAAAACATGACCTTTCCCTTCTTCCTAGAAGCCATAAAATCAGGATCTCTCAAATTCTTACTAAATCCTCACTTCACACAGGCATGGTACTTTAAGTAATCATTCTTTATCAATGAGGAGAGTCTTGTAAAAATGGTATTTTTATCCATAGGTTACTTTTATATCGGATAGCTTTGAGACATATTAATTTTCTCTATAAAATGAGACTTGTAATTTGTTTCCATTTTTAACACATTTTCCAGAGGTTAACTGAACCAGTACAGGATGAAAGAAGAATCACTATGAAGAGAAAAAAATTCCAAGAAACAATTCTGTCACAATTTTATTTTCATTTCCAGATAGGGAGCAGAGAAATTATAAATAGATATAGAAGGATACATATGTTAAATTCATACTTTACATACCACAGCACAATAATATTAAAAGTAAAAAAAAAAGATAAAAGTCATATATGGATACTTAGTATTTCCGGAAAAAAGTGTAGGTTAAAGAAAAGATCAACCGAACCAATAATAAAATATTTGCATGACTATACTGACCAGAGAGAGCACAGAGAAAAATGACAGAGATAAAAATAACATTTATAGGGATAGTCAATGTTGGAAGGGTTGTAGAAAGACAGGAACACTGATACATTTTTGTGGAGGTATGAATGAATAATATTACCAAGGTTACATATGATAACAATAGCATTTATATAGAGAATATTATGTGTCAGACAGTGTGCTAAACACTTAACAAGATTATCTCTTTAAAGTCTAAAAACAACACTGGAAGGTAGGAACTTTTATCATCCCCATTTTACAGTTGAAGAAAATGAGACAAACAGAGGATAAATAATTTGTTCAAGGTCATTCAACTAGTAAGGATTGAGAACTCATCCCACTTTTACTCCTGAAGGGCTTTTGTGAAGCTGGCTATTGAGGTCCAAGAAAACTTCTGGAGCCTGGAACCATGATCTACACCATTGGAAAGAAGGAGGGGAAAACTGGCTGCATGACAGAGTTTTGGTGAAAATGTGTATCATATCCTTTGGTCTGGTAGCGTGGTCTTGCTACCAATAGCATGGAGGTGGAGAAAGCATATTGAGCCATATTGGGGCAGTAAGCATCAGTGCCTGGGTACTTTTAACCTCCTTTTGGATTCTTGGTTTCCTAAATCACGTAGCCAGCTGAAGTTGCCTCATCCTGGGAGCACAGTTTCTGTTTGGATGAAGTTTGAGGGGTCGTGGGAATCAGAGAAAATGTCTAGTCTGCGATCTTGTTCTTATTTCCTGGAAGTGGAATGGAGGACTTCAGAGGAGGTCTAATGAAAAGAAGATAGGTGAGTAGAAACTTTGCAGAACAGATACAAGAGCGGAGAAAAACCTAGAATGTAAATGAATTTGTGCCATTGGCAGGCCCTCAGTGATATGGTTCTTATAATCTATGAAGGGAAAACATTCTCAGAGCATCAATATCTTCAAAGAATATTGAGGGACATGGAAATGCATAACAGAAAAGAGGAATTGGGTGTATTGTTTACATTCTGAGGGCTCTTAAGGGTGAAGGCAAAGGAAGGATAAAGGGGGAATACACTAGTGAAAGAAGGATGTGGCACTTGGTATTTCTTATAATTGGGGTGCATGACAATAATATATAAAGATAGACAAAGGAATGAGGGAATAGGAAAAAGCACCCTCATTTTTATCTGAATCTAACAAATACATAAATAATTTGGTATAAAAATACATCAGGTTGAACAGTTAAACAACAGGTAAAGAAGCAGGGCTATGTGGCATTTAAGAGGAAGGAAATAGAAATAAAAAAACTCACAACTATCTGACTGGAAGGGAATGTCAAGGAAGAGAAGGGAAGGAAATGTAAAGTAAGGTAAGTAAGGGAAGGCAAGACCAGGCAAGGCATGGTAATTAAATCAGTTTTACACTTTTTGCTCATCTCCCTAGTCATTTACTTGACTTCTGAGCTCTTTGTCAAGGTAGTTCTCTGCTTCCAGTGGGGGTGTGGGAGGTGTACTGTTAGCTGCTCGATCCCCTCACAATCTGTGAGCCTAGAGCTTCAGAAACAGTCACTGTCTCTGCCCCTGCTGCTACTATAGCTGTGGTGGGTTCCTCTGGCCCCTCCCCTCTTTGTTGTTCTGGGATTGGGCCAGGACACTCCACTCTCAGACACTGGTCCCATAGGCTTTTTGCACTGACCTTTCAATTTGTCTTCAGCATTTAGGTGTCATGAAGCCTGGAAACTGCCACAGGTGTGAGAGATTCAGTCTCCCCAAGGTCTGCTCAAGTTCTGTCTCTGCCAGGGCAGCCTATGCTGGACTGTGGTGTTATAGACACTTTCTGGAGACCTTCCAGGCTGTCTTGGATTGGAGATTTGTTTCATATCATCATTCTGTGAGTTCTTCACCTCCACAATTTGTTTAGAGCCATTTTTGACAAGTATTTGGTGGCTTTCCAGGAGCATTCTAGAAAGCCCATGCTGTTACTCCACCATGGCTCTGAAGTTCTATGCTTTTTGACATAGCCAGGTGCTGTGGACCACTTAGAGTTGGGTAGACATCAGAGATGCCAAGGTAATCCATTGCATCCTAGTCATCACCAGTCATCCTGACTTTTGTATTGCTACTGGAATCCAAGGGCTCTGGAAGAGAGAGTTAGGCTGCCAATCTAGTGTAACTCTGTCTCACTTAAATCCAATAAATGCTTGAATCAAGGAGACATCACCTAATATTTGACCATATTTACTTATCTCAAATTCCTGTGGTGAGTGGCAAGTGATGAAGTAGCATGTGTAGCTGCACTGGGAACTTTAGTCATCACCTTACACAGAGAAAACCTAGGCCTATGGTCTTCTTTTCACTGGCATGAAGCAATTGTGGGATTCAGGAACCTTCCAGCTGTCTGAGCAGACTTTGTTAAGGTACTCACTTCCCGGCATGAGGAGGGAGCTAGAAAAAGTAGTTGTAAAATTTACTCCTTTACCCAATCCTGACCTATTTACCATGGTAAGCAGGGATCCCACCCTGTGGTTGAAACACACAAAAATTGGACAAAATGTTTGTGAAGATGTTTCCAATCACTGTTAGTATGTGGAAGGTGTGCAGGCTTATGGACAACATGGAATCCAGTAGACTTGGAAGCTAAATAGTTCTTGTGAGACATCTCAGGATGTTTAGCATCCAAAGAGCAGTCCTGAGTGAAACAAGGCTGGCAAATGAAGGCCAGATTACCGAAGTCAGAGCTGCATCCACATTTTTCTAGAGAGACCCAGTAATTGGGAGTGCTGTGAAGCTTGTGTCCCTCCTAAAAGGAGTAATCAACAAGCTCATTCCATTTGAATGCCACTTTCAGGAAAGCTCCGTACCACCATCATCAGTGCATATGCTCCCCCCATGATGAGCATTGATGAGTACAAAGAAAACTTTTATGAATCCTGGAGACCTTCATCATTAATGTACCAAAAGAAGAAAAGCTCGTAATTCTGGGTGATTTTAAACATCATGCCATATTTTACTCTCCACTAATTACACGTTAAAAGAATTTTAAAAACATTTTCTAAAAAAAAAATGTTATTCCAAATTCTATTTCTCTCTTTTTCCTTTCCTTGTCCCCTCCCTGATATGGTAAGTATTCTCACATGGTTTTTATAAGAGTACTCATATAAAACATTTCTATATTAGTCATTTTACATAAGAACACTTGAATAAAAAAAGAATGAAAGAAAGAAAGAAAGTGAAAAATAGCATGCTTCAGTTTATATTTAGATAGAATTAGTTGTTTCTCTGGAGACAGATAGCATGCTTCATCATGGGATTGTCTTGGATCATTGTATTCCTGAGAATAGCTGTCATTCACAGGTCTCCATTATATAATATCGCTATTACTCTGAAACATCTGAACCCGAATGTTCCCAAACATCAAGACTGGCAGTTTTCATTGATAATTTCGTGAAAGATGATATCTAGGTTCTTTTTTTGATCGTGGCTTTCAGGTAGTTCCATCATTTTTAAATGGTCTCTCCTGGATCTGTTTTCCAGGTCAGTTGTTTTTCCAATTAGATATTTTACATTTTCTCTGTCTTTATTTAAATTTTGTTTGACTGATTCATGATGTCTCATAGAGTTATTAGCTTCTACTTGCCCCATTGTAATTTTTATCAAATTGTTTTCTTCAGTTTACTTTTGCATCTGTCCCATTATTCCTTTTAAGGAATTATTTTCTCCAGTTAGTTTTTATATTTCTTTTTCTGTTTGTCAAAATTTTTCCAGTTAGGTTTTGTGCTTCCTTTTCCATTTGTCCAGTTTTCCTTTTTATGAAGCTGTTCTCTACATGGAATTCTTTTCTCACACTTTTAAAATCATTGGCCAATTTTTCTTCTATTTCTCTAATTTGTTTTTAAAATCCTTCTTCAGCTCTTCCAAGAGTGCTCTTGTGCTTGTGATCAATTCATAATCTTTTTTGAAGTTTCAAATAGGAGTACAGTCTCAATACTGACCTCTTTGGTATTCTTGTTTTGGTCCTTGTCCCTATAGAAATAGTCTATGACCTTTGTTTCCTACTTTGCTTTTTATTCATGATGGTGAGGCTTCATCTGTTGTGCCCTCTGGTTCTTTCAGTTAGAAGCTAAAGAACCTGGGGCCAAGCTGGCTACTGTGAGACAGAGGAGACCAGGTGAAGTCTTTTTGTATTTCTCTGAATTAGCCCTTGTTAAGTGTGCGGGAGGGGTTGTCTGGGAGGTCTTCTCTGCTGAGCTAGAGCATAGGCAAGCTCAGTGGTTGGTGATGACAGCTGCCCTAGTCTCTTCCCATTTCCCCTGGTGTGCTGAAGCATGACTGGAGTCCTGGTGTTGGTGGTTTTGAGGCTCCATCTCCCTGGGGCTCTGGATCTTTCCCTGGTTTGCTGAGGTGGAGGTGTGTGAGACAGCTCCAGTCTTACACTGTTTCCCTTCCCCCACAGGCAGAGGGGTCCTCTGTAGAAATTTTCCTAGCCTCACATGCTCTGAGACTGTTTGCCCCTTCTATTGATCCCACAGATCCAGGATTTTTCTGAGGAAATATTTTATGATTCTTTCAAGGTCCACAAGGGAAGGGGGAAAGAGAGCATTTACTGATCACTCTGCCGTTTTGACTCCTGGAAGTTCATGTAGGTGACTTACAGAAATTTAATCTATAGGCTGAGAGTCTCAGGAGTAGCCACTGCAGATACCTGGGGCTCTGCTAGCTTTTGCTGGACTCCTGTCCTGGGCTGATATGCCCAAGATTCCACAGTGCAAGTAGCTGCCTCAATCTGCTTGGGACTTCCTACACGGCCCTGCCATGGTGGGGATGTGCTACACTGTGCCTAGAGTAATTTTCTTTTCACAGATATTTTATGAGCTGTGGAGGAGAAGTAGAGTAGGTCCAAACTTCTTCTCTGTCATCTTGGTTTGGCCCCGTTATTTCAGTTTTCTTCTGATAATGTTATTTTTTAAAATTAAAAATGATGCTTTTGGTTCTTTACCACATTGGAAAAATACCTATAAAAGTACACAAATTATTCAAATACATTTTTGACCTTGCCCATATAAATAAGTCATCGGTAGATATTAGAAAGAGGTAAATATATACAGATTGATATGAAGACAGTGTGGCAAGTAAATGCAATAAAGGTAGACTTAGGTACAGTTTCCTGTGCTGGGTCAGTTTATTAACAGTGACGTGTATAACTATTAATAACCTAAGTCGCTCTGGAAACCCCAACAAAGCCAGTGACCACCAGAGAAGGAAGGGATTCTCTTCTTTAACACACAATAAAGAAAGGTTCTTGGTAGGTGTGGAAAAAATCATTTATAAGTTTGAGGATGAGAAGGGGATATCACAATTGCTTGTAATGAGAAATTTGGCTGACATTCAGTTGAGGTAGTCATGTAAGGTTAATCAAGCCCCTCTTGACCAATTGAGGAAGGTTAATTATTTTATAAGGTCCCTCAGTGCCTTGTAGTCTTAACTAAGGGATCAAACTAACAGATTTGCTGTCTCTTTGAAAAAGATTAAAAACTCCATTTAGATCACAAAAACAAGAAAGGTCAAATGCCTTTTTGGTATGGGAATTTTGGGGATGGTAATTTTGTGGGGTTAAACAGACAGATATTTGTGAAATATCCTTGAGGAAAGTGGAATAATACATAACATTTTTTCTTTGAAACTAAGCTATGCATGAGTTAGTTCAGTTAGATTCTTGAAGTTAACTCAAACTAGGTGAATGAAGACACAATTATAAAATTATTATGGAATAACATTTGCTATATTGTAGAATTAATATATTAGATATTAATAGAGAAAAAACCAGAGGTTATATTAACTTTAATTTATTCACAATGGATGAATATAAGTATTTTTATCTTCATACTCACATGTAGTATGTATACATGTAAGTATATGCATATTTAACATATACATATCTATGAGCATATATCAAGACCTACATATCTATCTGAATCTATTTTATATACATCTATCTATCTATCTGCATTATATAATTTCACATTTGGGGAGTATCTCTTCTCTGTCAGAAGCTGGAGAAAATGATCCTTGCTACTCCATGGCATAGGGCTAAAATTATAAGAGATTTATGGGTAAGTTCAAGAAAAATTGAAGATAGAAGAGCAAAGTAGAATAATAATAGTGATTATTATTTATAATGGTAAGAATACCTACTTAGTGTTTTCAATTTTTCAAAGACTATTATCATATGGAACTTTAGGCCTCCAAAGAAACTTGCAAAGACATTACAAAGAATATTGATATCACAATTATACAAGTGAGAAAAAGGAGACTAAGCTGAGTTGAAGACTTTAAAAATGTTATGATCCTCCTAAATGGTGGACATGATTAGATTCTAACATTCTTATTTTTATGTTCATCTCCTTATTTCATGCAACATATTTTCTTTTCAAAATTAAGTTGTTTGCTTTCAGTTTTCTATAATCACTTCCATAAGTCTAAGATTTTCTCCCTCTCCCTTCCTCTCCCTCCCTGAGATAGCATGCAATCTTATATGGGTTCTACACTTACATTCTTATTACACATTTGCTCATTCGTCATGTAGCATAGATGAATTAAAATGAATGGGAGAAGCCATAAGAAAAACCCAAACAAAACAAAAAAATAGCACAAGAGAAAATATTCTGCTTCATTTTGCATTCCAATTCCATAGTTCTTTCTCTGGATGTGGATGGCATTTTGCCTCGAGTCCTTTGGGAATGTTTTAGGTCTGTGCATTGCGGTGAAGGGCTAAGTATACCAGAAAAATTCCTCACACACTGTGGTTGTTATTGTGTACAATGATCTCCTGGTTCTGCTCCTTTCACTCAGCATTAGCTCATATAAGTCTTTCCAGGCCTGTCTGAAGTTTTCCTGTTTGTCATTTCTTATAGCACAATAGTATTCCATTAAAATCATATACTACAGGTGGTTTAGTCATTACCCAACTGAGGGGCATCCTCTGGATTTCCAGTTCTTGGTCACCACAAAGAGAGCTGCTATAAGTATTTTTGCACACATGGGACCCTTTTCCATTTTATGATTTCTTTGGAATACAGTCCTAGAGGCAATATTGCTGGGTCAAAGGATATGCACATTTTTGTAGCACTTTGGGCATAGTTCCAAATTGCTCTCCAGAATGATTGGATCAACTCACAGCTCCACCAACAATGAATTAGTATCCCAACTCTCCCACACCTTTTCCAATATTTATCTTCTTCCAGTTTTTCATGGTAGCCAATCTGATAGGTGTGATGTGGTACCTCAGAGTTGCATTGATTTGCATCTTTCTAATCAATAGTGCTTTAGAATATTTTTTTGATATAACTATAGGGAGTTTGAATTTCTTCCTCTGAAAACTGTGTGCTCATGTCCTTTGACTGTTTATCAACTGGGGAATAACTTGTATTCTTGTACATTTGACTCAGTTCTCTGTATGTTTTAGAAATGAAGCATTTATCACAGACACTGGTTGCAAAAATTCTTTCCCAGTTTTCTTCTTCCCTCAAATCTTGGTTACATTGGGTTTGTTTGAGCAAAAAACTTTTCAATTTAATGTAATCAACCTTATCCATTTCGCACTTCATAAAGTTCTCTATCTCTTGTTTGGTCATAAATTTTTCCATTCTCCATAAATCTGCTAAATACACTGTTCCTTGCTCCCATAATTTGTTCATATCAACATTTATACCTAAATCATGTACCTATTTGGACTTTATTCTTGTATACAGCATCAGGCATTGGTCTATGCCCAGTTTCTGCCACACTGTTATCCAGTTTTCCCAGAAGTTTTTGTCAAACAGTGAATTGTTATCCCAGAAACTGAAGCCCTTGGGTTTATCAAACAGTAGATTGCTATATTCATTGACTACTGTGTCTTGAGTACCTAACCTATTCCACTGGTCTACCCCCAGATTTATTGGTGAGTACCAAGTGATGTTTATGATTGCTGCTTTATAATATAATTTAAGATCTGGTAGAGGTAGGCCACCTTCCATAACATTTCTTTTCATTGGTTCCCTTGATATTCTGTACCTTTTGTTCTTCCAGATGAAATTTGATATTATTTTTTCTAGCTCTAGAAAATAAGTATCTGATAATTTGATTAGTATGGCACTGAATAAGCAAATAAATTTAGGAGGAACTGTAATTTTTATTACATTCACTCGACCTACCCATGAGCAACTGATGTTGTGCCACTTATTTAGATCTGACTTTATTTCTGCAAAAAGTGTTTTGTAATTGTATTCATATAGTCTCTGAATTTGTTTTGGCAGGTAGACTTCCAGATATTTTATAGTGTCTACCCTAGCTTTAAATGGGATTTCTCTTTCTATCTCTTGCTTGTGGACTTTGTTTGTAATATATAGAAATGCAAATGATTTATGTGGGTTTATTTTGCAACCTGCAACTTTGTCAGAGTTGTTTAGTATTTCAAGTACTTTTTTACTTTAATGTCTAGGATTCTCTAAGTATATCATCATATCATCTGCAAAGAGTGATAACTTAGTTTCTTCTTTGTCTAGTCTAATTCCTTCAATATCATTTTCTTCTCTTATTGCTAAAACTAAGATTTCTAGGACCATGTTGAATAACAGTAGGGATAATGGACATCCGTGTTTCACCCCTGATCTTATTGGAAATGCATCTAGTTTATCCCCATTGCATATAATGCTTACTGATGGATTTAGGTAGATGCTGCTTATTATTTTGTGTAAAGCTCCATTTATGCCTATACTGTCCAGTGTTTTCAATAGGAATTGGTGTTGTATTTTGTCCAAAGCTTTTCCTACATCTATTGAGATGATCATATGGTTTCTGTTAGTTTTATTGTTGATCAGTAATGCTGATAGTTTTTCTAATATTGTACCAGCCCTGCATTCTTTGTATAAATCCTACCTGATCATATTGTATTATTCTCATAATAAATTGCTATATTCTTTTTGCTAATATGTTTTAAATTTTTTTTTTTAGTTTTCTTTGTGGTAGACTCTGTATTCTTTATTTTACAAAAAAGATTATTCTCAACTTAACACCAAATACAATGGGTATTTGCATATACATAGTAGAACAGAAAAAGAGGATCATCCTTGAAACTGCAGGAATCTCTTACGTACAATTTGTTTTTAGTATGTAATTGGATCAATCTATAGCTTTAAATCTCTCTATAGCTATCTTGTTTTTCTGACCTTCCTTCTTTTCTTTCCATTAAAAAGAAAAATGCTTTAAGTACCGTCTTTTGATTCTCTTATGACTGATACTACTTGCCCTCCTTTGTCCTTTTTTAAAAATTAATTTATGTTTAGTTTGCCAATATCTTATTTAAAATTTTTGCATCTATATTCATTAGAGGAATTGGTTTATCATTTTCTTTCTCTGTTTTGAGTCTTCCTGGCATAGGTATGAGAACCATATTTGTTTCATAAAAAGAATTTGGTAGGACTCCAGCAATTTTCCTGAATATTCTATATAATATTGGAATTAATCTGGACCCGGGAGATTTTTTCCTAGGGAGTTCATTGATGGCTTATTCCACTTCTTTTTCTGAGATGGAGTACAGTATATTCCCTTAAAAATAACTGGAGAATTTTCAACTCAAAAAACTAAAGATGAAGGGAAAGACAAGAGAAATGTCATTCATTCCATATGAGCACTTGTATGTTCAAATTCAGAGGTGACAAACACACTGCTAGGGAAACACATTGTGACCCATGACACTCTTCATTGTGACTTGTATTGTAAATAAATGTAATTTTGGAAAAAATAACAAAATTAATAAAACAAATAATTCTGGATGTTTTTAGTCATTTCAGGGAGAAGTCTGTCCCTTCATGACTCCATCCCTGGTTTTTCTGGCAAAGATATTGGAGTGGTTTGCATTTGATTCTCCAGTTGATCCATTTTGTCAGGCAATCCGACTTTAAGGGACTTGTCCAGAATCACACGGCTAGGAAGTCATTGAGGCTGGACTTGAACTCAGGTCTTTCTGACCGTAGGCTCAGTGTTCTATCTACTAAGCCAGGAGGTGCCTCTAAAACACAGACAATATTAAATTTCACAGCAAAATTATTATGCAACTCACACAGACACTTTCGTATGGCTCAGTGGCCATTATTTTTATTTGAGATTTTGGTCTTTATTGGTTTAAAGGAAAGAAAAATGCATTTAAAATCAGAATTGACCATGAGTTTAAGAAGTGACCGTGTCACTTGCAATCTTTGTCACCAATAGGACATTTAATATCTTGACACAAATGCTCTGTTTTAAAAGAGGAAAGAGTTTGAATACATGATCCCAATGATCCTTTTTAGCTTTAAATTCAAAATCCTTAGATTCCACTGTCTTTGCTCCTCTCCCATCAGCTTCTGAAAAACACTTGTTTGTCATAGTGTTAGGTCTGAATGCTGGGAACGGGTATGGTTGAGGATATTGTGGCAAAGGAGACAAGAAGATCTCCGATTCCACAGAGCATGCCAATATTTGAGGACTTGAGAGTCAGAGAAGATCAGGACAAAAGGGCTGATGGCTGGGAACCATGCTGCTAGGAGGTCGAAGGTGGCCACAAACCAGGGCTCATGCTTGTCAATTTTAAAGAGGTACAACGCCAAGATGGAATTAATGGAATAAACAGAGACATATGTGCTCACAAGAAGGAGGACAGCATGGGTGGCTCTTTTCTCAGGGAAAGTTCTGGGAGAGAGATGAGGACTATGAATATGTTTGACATGCTGATGGTGTCTATGCAGGAAAAACACTAAGTAGGTGCTAGAACAGATCATAAATCCCATACACATGACATCAGGCATAGAAAAGACAATTGCAAAAAGTTCAGCATTAAAAGAGGCAGGAGTTAAAATTGAACAGTATCCCAGATGCCATATCTTTGTATTGTTAGTGAAGTATCTTGAGTTATGCATAGTCCCAAGCAAAGTGAAATTTATCAACAGGTAGAAACACCAGCAGACGAAGCAGGAAGGGACAATACACTTTTGGGCTTGCATTCTGAGTTCTGCCCACCTGGATTTACTGGGACTGATGGTAATGACCTGAAAACAACTTAAGAGACAGGTCATATTAAGAGAAACACCCCGGGCCACAGCATAAAGGTAAAGAATAAATTTACACAAAATGGGATCCAAGAAATTTTTGAAGCCCAAACAGACTATCATCTGAGGGATTCCCTTAGAGAGTAGCACTTTTGAGTTGGCCAAGGCTAAGTGGGCAAGAATGTACTCTATGGGCCTCAGCTTGTGACCAATGAGTAAAGAGGAGATGTAAAGGCTAAGGAAGAAGAAATTCCCAAGAATCCCAACTCCAATCTGAAGCAGAAAGAGAATGCCCAACACTAGATAACTAAGCATGATTTCCTCCAAGTCTTGGAAAGAAGAACTGTGCTCAGAACTGAAAAGTCCCAGGAGAAAATGAAAGAGCTGAGAAATTTCTGAAGGGTATTATTGAAGAGAATGAACCTTCATTTGGGGAATGCTTGGACAGTTTTTGTGTTGGACTTACTTTTTACACAATTCAGCCGGAGGGAGCTTGGTTACCGCTAAAGCTTGTTTGTATTTTTTGTATTTTTCCTTCGTAGCTAGAATATGAAAATTAGCGAAATATTAACAAATAGCATAGACATGACACCCAAGATCCATGTTACAAACCTAAGCCGTTTTTAAAAAAGATTTTGACCTTGATACTGGAAGATTGAATTCATAAGTTCAATTCCAAAAGGTTAGATATGTAAGAATCTTTTCAAAATGTATCATTAAAATATGATGTATAAATATGTGACAGTAAAGATAACAGTTTTAGATGAGAAATGACCACAGAAAATCAAGTTACCCTGGGCAAGACCATTACTTTTCTTATCCTCAGTTGCCTCTCCTTAGCAGCATAATAGCTGCTAATTTATGTTAATTTTTTGATAAAATGAGATAGTATGACAAGTAATTTGCTAGTTTTAATATACTATAAAATATATTTCTTAGCTATTTATTTAAGAGTACTTTTATATTTATTAAAAATAATCTAGCAACTTAAGCTTATAGAAATTATGAAGTTTAATAGGTAGAATGTGGGGAAAATTTCATTTCATGTCATTATTATTGAAATAAAGATTGTAAGAAATGTTTAAAACCTAAAGTTGAATATATTTTAGGAATCACAAAACTTCTCTAACCACTTAACCAAATAAAATATCTTTTAAACAAAGGTAATACTCTTCTCTACCTCCAAAATTTGATCAGGTGATTAATTTTAAATAAATGAGAAAGCTACCAAGTTAGTGAATTTTATAATATTTTGTGTATTTTCATATATTGATGTAAAATAACATCATGATTCTATATAAAATACAAATATAAATGCCCAAGTTGTTAATATAGGAGCATTTGTGAAATTCAAATCATATTACAGATAATGTTGGACGTGTTTGGGATGCAAATAAAACAATTTAATTTCAACTGTCAATTACTGCATTTGAGAAAGATTTCTCATAGTGGTTGATTTCTAGAGGAGAAAGTAGAAAATGAGGCAAACTTTAGTCCTGATTCAGTAAATAGTCATTAAAGAGAGGAATAATTATTTTTCTCTTTCCCTCATTTATATCAATTGAGAGACAAATCCTCCTCAGTGAATCACTAACTGATATTCTAAACACTTGATCAACCGTTCCTAGCTATGGACTTATAAGGGGAAACAATATGAGGGGAAAATGGAAATGGATCATTTGCACTGACAAAATTGAAGGGGGTAGTCCTTTCTGTTAAATCGACCTTACAGATAAATGGTACATAGGGCAAAAGCAAAGAGTAAAAAAATAAAATTGTGCATATAAGGCTCAGAAGTCTCATCTCACATAGCTGCCTGGTTCTTGGGACATCATCTGATGTAGTCCTATAGTCTGAGTGTGGTCTCAAAGTAGTTTCCAGTTGACTGGCTTCTCTGGTTCAGGTCTCTTGTAGACATTCTCTTCTCTGCTCAAAATCTCCTACAAAATTGGTTTCAATAAAATTTTGAATGTATTTTCCCAACAAGCATGTCAATTAATCAAAGTTAGGTAACACCTGATGTCTCTATTACTAAAAAACTAAATTTGGAACATTTTAGGCTGTGGAATTTAGAATTTTAGTTAGCCAATTTTGATGTTGATATATTCAAGAAACTCAGATACACTCCAAAAGTTAGAACACAATTTTTATATATTGTCACTATTCATTTTCCCATTAAGAAGATGAGATTCTGTTAAGGAACTAATAACAAAATATTTTCTATAAAAGGATGATTTATTGCTATATTAACTGATTGGTTGTTGTTCTTTGTTATCAAAGAAGACCAAAACGCCATCAGTATGATAAAGTCAAGTTTCAGTGTGTGAATATGGCTGATCAGATCAATATGAACTCAGAATTCCCTACCACAGATTGCACACAAATTGTCCACGTGAACATTTGGGGTAGATACTCTAAGGTTATGCATCCTGCATTTTCTTTGAGCTGTTTAAATTCTGCTTTTCTCATAGAGCAAAGCACATTCTCTGATGTGATCATGCCATGCTGAGCAGTCCTGTGCCACTGTCTCCCATGTCACAAATCAATTTCAAAGTTCTTGGGAGAGAAGTTGAGAGTGTCCTTGTTTCTCTTTTTGTGGCCACCATGTGATCACGTGCCCTGTGTGAGTTTTCCATAGAATAGTGTTTGGGCAAGAGTACATTTTGCATTCGAACAACATGGCCAGCCCATTGGAGGTGCGTTATCTGAAGCATAGTTTGAATGCTTGGCAGCAGTTTAGTTCCAGTAAGGACGTCAGTATTTGGTACCTTAACCTGCCAGGTTATCTCAAAATCTTCCTTAGAGAATTCAAATTGACTTCCATTTACCTAAATGCAATAAAATTTCATGGATACAACCTTACCGCATACATTAGCATCTAATAGACTATGTGATTTTAAGGAGACAGAGAAGATGTGAGAGTGATGAAGGCAATGTATGGTGAAGAGTGCCTGACTGATCATAGACTTATCCTTTCCAAAGTAAATAGTCTCATTCATCAAAAGTGGTGCCCCCAAGGCAAAATGATTACTAGAGGAATCAATGTCGTCAACTTAAAGCTCCTCTCTGAGCGTGAACCGTTCTTTGCTAACTTGGAGGTAAAGTTAAGTCAACATACAGGTGGCAACAGTGGAGCAGAAAAGTAGTGGTCAGCTTTTAGAGATCTGGTGTACAACTCTACATTTTCTCATTTGGGTCAGAACACTCTCAAACACCAAGACTGGTTTGATGAAAATGATGAGGAAATTCAGGAGCTGCTAAATGAAAAATGAGAACTTCACAGGATTTACAGTAGGACATCCATCTGTAAGAAGACACCATTTAATTGCATCAAAAGTGAAGTACAAGCAAAGTTTAGAGAGATGGAGGATTCCTGGTTCAGTAAGAAGGCGGATTAAATTCATTGGTATGTTGGTAGTTACATATTAACTGCAATTGTAAGAAAAGGTGTTATGATGGATTGTATAATTATATAATTTAAGAGCACTGCTTATTATATGCATCGTTTATAACAAAATCAGTTTCTAGCCATGTTCAAGTGAATAACCCCTCATAAAAGTAATCTCTTTTAAAGGCATTTTTTTGCATTCACTTATTTTTAATTTATGGAACAAAATGAACATTTCTAAACATGGTATATATTAAGAATATTATGGAACTGATCATGCAAATCTATTGTGTATAACTTAGTATTCCTTTTAAATATATAATAACGTTTTCATGTAAATTACTTTTTTTCCTTTTATTTTGTTTCCTTCCCCTTCTACTCTAGAGGTGACCGTCATTAAACACAAATAAGTATATAGAAGCGTTCCATGCAGAATATTTTATCAGTTCTTTCTTGATGCAGATGATATCATTCTTCGTATGTCTTTTATTGTTAATTTGTATATTTATAATGGTCAAAATTACTTATTCACTCAATGTAATTTAAAAAATGATATTGCTGTTACTGCATGCAATGGTCTCCTGGGTCTGTTCATCTTGCTCTTCATTATTGCATGCAAGTCTTTCCATGGTTTTCTAGGATCATTGAGCCCAACACTCTTTTTAAAATTTATTTTATTTTTAACATATAATAACACAACCATTTCCATAAGAGTGTAATGAAAAGGTGATTATACCTGAAATTGTAAATCTATGATGTATAACTTGCTATTCCTTTTAAATTTAAAATAAAATTACCATATCAATTTTCCCTCTTATTTTCCTCCCCTTTTCATCATCCTTAGAGATGACTATCATTAAAACCAAATAAGTAGATACATACATTCACATATATATTTAAAATTATTCTATACATACTTCTAATTATGTGTTCTTTCTTTGCATGTAGATAGCGTCTTAATATTTGCTTCACAGTTTATTTATAGTAGTCAAAATAACTTATTCACTCCAAGTTTTTCTTAAAACAATGTTGCTTACTGTATACAATGTTCTCTTAGTCCTGCTCATTTTGCTCTTCCTTATTTCATGCAAATATTTTCACGTTTTTCTAAGATTATTGAGCTCATCTTTTTTTATAGCACAGTGTTATTCCATTACAATCATATACCACAACTTTTTCAGCCATTCCCCAATTGATGGGCATCTCTATTATTTCTAGTTCTTTGTCACTATGAAGAGAGTTTCTATAAAGATGTTAGAATATTTAGGTTCTTTTCCTTTTCCCCTAATTATCTTTGGAAATAGAAGTAGTAGTGGTATTGTTGGGTATAGGCAGTTTAATAATTTTTGGGGAATAATTTCAGATTGCTCTCCAAAATGATTCGATTAATTCCTAATTTCACCAACAATGAACCAGTTTCCCAATTGTTCCATATCCTTCTCGACATTTATCTCTTTCCCCTTCAATCATTTTAGCCAATGCGATAGATATGAAATGATATCTGAACACGGTTTGAATTTTCATTTATCTAATTAATAAAGAGTGAGGGCACTTTTTTCATATGACTATAAATTGTTTTGATTTATTCATTTAAAAAGTGCATGTTTATATATCTTTTTACCGTATATCAATTGGGGAATGACTCAGTTTTACAGATTTGACAAATTCCTTTATATATTTTTGATATAAGATCTTTAGTTGAGAAAGTGCCTATAAAAATCATCCCCCCACTTTTCTTCTTTCCTTCTGATCTTGGCTGTATTTGTTTAATTAATACAAAACCTTTTAAATTTAATGTAATTGCCATCATCCATTTCACACCTAACTTTGCTCTCCACCTCTTCTTTATTCATAAATTCCTTGCCTATGCATAAGTCAGATGAGTAACATGTTCCATGTTTTCCTAATTTTGTTGTAACGTCTCTCTTTACACATAGGTGAAGTATTCATTTTGAGCTTATCTTGGTAAACGGTGTCAGATATTAGTCTCTGCCCAGCTTCTGCAATGAAGCTTTCCAGTCTTCCCAACATGTGTATTTAAATATGTGTGTGTGTGTGTGTGTGTGTGTATACTAAACCTTCCTTTACATTTCTTAATAGTCCTTTGATATTATTGACTTTCTGCTTTTCCAAATGAATTTCATTATTTTTTCTAATTCATTAAATTGTTTTTTATAAGTTAATCGGTATAGTATTGAATATATAAATGTGTCTAGGTAAAATTCTCTTTTAATCATATTGGCCTACATACACTTGAACAATTAATATTTCTTCAGTTTTAAAATCTGATTTTATATCTATAAAGCATTTTATTATTATTATTCTATTTATATAGTTCCTGAGTTTGTTGTTTCAAATGTATTCCCAAGTACTTTATAATGTCTAGAATTATTTTCAATTTTTTATATTTTGCTGTCTCTTATTGCAGTGCTTTATTCATGATGCTGATGATTTCTGTGGATTTACTTTATATCTTCCTATTTTACTTAAATTATGAATTCTTTCAACCAACTTTTTAAATTCATCTTCCGGATTTTCCAAGTATTTCATCACATCATCTGCAAAGAGATAGTTTTATTACCTCATTGCCTATTTTGCTTCCATCAATTTCTTTTTATTCTCTTATTGCTATTTCTAGGTTTTCCAATACAATATTGAATAGTCTTGGTGATGCTGCGCATCTTTGTATCACTCATGATCTTACTGCAAAGTGTTCTAACTTAAGTCTCTTACAAAATAGACCATAAAACATTCTTCTCTCGAGATAACTATTTGGGATATATTCTTTTCCTTAATACAAAGCTGAGAAAGTTATGATATTACCCTAACTAATAACAGAATTATATCCAGATTTCACAAATCTTAGCATCATTTCCCTAATTATCTCCATACCATTATGAGAAATTAAAGGATTTTGTCATATACTGGTATATATAATTAATAATAGCAGATGGATAAGTACTTATTCACCTAGTTGTTCAAAATAAAATAAAGAACTACATTTTTACATCATGTGACTTAAATGTTAAACCTATTTCCCACTTCTTCATGGATGTCAACCCCATAAGGTTGCTGATGTCATGGATCAATGCCTTAACAATATTAGTTTATGGTCACATGTGGAGTTAGACTCAGAAAAACATCAGTTATAATACTATAAGGTCTTAAATAGGTAGTTACACAATTCTAGCTCTGGGTAGATTCCGTTATTAAGAATCATATACACTAGATAACAAGTTTTTACTATAATCTCACTTCCTAAAAAAATCACAAATTATCTTAATATAATTATTACTCATAGTTGCTTTTGCATCCCTGGGTTCAACATTACACAAATGATTTTCTTTAAGATGGATTACAACAAACAACAAAATATTTGTTAGAAGATGTGTAAACAACTAAGTTGTGTATGGAGAACAGCTTATATACGACATTATCAGGCTTTTTACAAATCACACAAAGGTGATTTTTTAACCTAAATATACACACAAACAATTTTTACTTTAGCATTAGTTCTTAAAATATTATCTTCTTTAAAATTAGCTTAGAATTTATCTTGATGTAAAAACGATAATCATTAAACTTTAATAAAGGAAATTATTTGGAAACTTCTGAACTGAAAGATGTCCCTCTCTTATTATACGTGAAAGTAAAAATAAATATTTAAAATTGGAAATTTTCAAATTAGTTTGGTGTTAAGTGTCTTTCATAAACAAATTTTAGAAGTGCCATAAAAAGGAAATAAATTCCTAATAATCACAAATTCCTTAGTACCACCCACCTCTCCCAGTCAAAAGCTATTTGTGACGATGAGAAGATGCAGTTTTTCTAAGTGAAGTAAGGCCAAAAAAATCCAAAAAGCCTTCCCACAATAACAAAGTTTACCAGGTCTTACAATTATTCAGCATCTATTTATTCCCTTTGTCTTCTACTAGAGTACAAATTCACCTTGGTATAAAATACATTACTAGAAATCAAGAAAATCATTACAGCCTAGAATTGTACACAGATAGTGAACATGTTAGTTCACTTTAACCTTTAGAAAAAAAACAATGTCCAGTAGCTTTAAATCTCCATTACACCACCATTTTGTGCAAGAATTATTTCTTTACCATTTACTCAGAAGGAATTCCTTCTTCCTCCTTCCTTCAGAAGAAACTCCACACACAAACACACACATCTACGCAGAGAGTACAAGTTGAGTTGAATCAGAGGAGATGATATCCATAAAAAATTAAATTAAATTAAAGGATAAGAGAAGAAAATATTGAGAGGAGAAAGGGAGAAATGGAAAGGGGCAGACTATCACTCATAACATAGGTAAGAAAAATCTTTTTCAATGAATGAGAAAAGGGAGCAGGTGAGAGAGGAAAATGACGTTTACTTTCTTCAAATATGGCTTAAGGAGGGAATAACATGCTCACTAAATTTAGTATGAAAATCTATCTTACATTACAGAAAAATAGGGGAGAAGGGGACAATTGGTGTGAGGGGGATGATAGAATGAAGGGCAAGTGGGAGAAAGGACTAACTAGAAGTAAATACTTTTGGGAAGGGACAAGGCCAAATGAGAGAATAGAAAAATAGTGGGGTACAGGGTAGGGTAGAGGGCAATATAGTTAGTCTTAGGAATTATAATTATTATGGAAGTCTTTTGCAAAACGACACATATATAGCCTGTATTGAATTGCTTGCCTTCTTAGTGGGGATATGTAGGGAAGGAGAGAGGGAGAGAAGTTGGAATTCAAAGTACTAGAAACGAATGCTGAGTATTGTTATTGCATACAACTGTGAAATAAGAAATACAGGTAATGGGGTATAGAAATTCATCTTGCCCTACAAGAAAAGAGAGAAGACAGGGATAAGGGAAGGGTGCAGTGTGATAGAAGAGCGGGCACATTGAGGGAAGAGGTAATCAGAATGTAAGGCGTTATGGGGTTGGGGGAGGGAGAGATGGGGAGAAAAATTGGAACTCAAAATTTTGTGGAAATGAATGTCAAACCCTAAAAATAAATAAATAAATAAAAGTATTTTTTCCTTTTTTTTAATGAAACTGTAAATTTTATTATCTTTGCCCAACCCATTTTCCAGGGACAAGTTATTTCTTCAATAGCCCTTTTGTTGTCATTTTGGTCCATAAAATATGGTTAATGTTTTTGATTATCTGCATTTACTTGTGAAATTATTTATGTCCTACTATACAGTCAATTTTTAGAAAGGTGCCATTTACAACTTTGAAATATGTATAATCCTTTCAATCCCCATTAAATAAGGACCAGGTTTCCATTACCATTAATGTTTATAAAATTCTATTTAGGTCCTTTTCTTTTCTTGTTTACTTTTTGTTTAACTTTATCTAGACCATTAAGGACTGCATTTAGGTCCTCTTGATAGAGAGATGAAGGATTCAGAACACAGAATAACACTATTTTCCTTTTAGACATGGTCAATGTGGATTTTTTGTTGTTGTTGTTGCTTCGCTGTACATATTTGTAATAGCAGTTTTATTTTTCTTTAATTTATGGTGATGGGTAGTAGAGTAGGGGAAAGCTAGGTGGCCTAGTGGACAGAGTGATAGAGTAAGGAAGACTCATCTTCATGGGTTCAAATCTAGCCTCAGACACTTACTAGTGTGACCCGGGGCAAGTCATTTAAGTCTGTTTGCCTGAGTTTCCTCATCTGAAAAATGAGCTGGAGAAGATAATGGCAAGCCACCATGGTATCTTTGCCAAGGCAAATGGGATCATAAAGTTTCTTGTGTGTGTATGTGTGTCTGTGTGTGTGTCCACAGCACACAAGCGTTATATATTTTATGTCATTACTCATTTGGGTTCAGTTTGATAAAATGTAAAGCTTTATACTCCATGCCACATTCTTCTGTTTTGTTTTGTTTTTAAATTTTTATTTTTGACACAGTTTATAACAGATAAAGCAATTCAAACTTTTGGTCAGGTAATACTTCTTTTTAAAGCATTTACAATATGGACCACAAAAGAATTTTTTTTAAACATTA
Source organism: Notamacropus eugenii (assembly GCF_028372415.1). NCBI lineage: Eukaryota > Metazoa > Chordata > Mammalia > Diprotodontia > Macropodidae > Notamacropus > Notamacropus eugenii. Next base: position 7,297,915 of record NC_092876.1, on the reverse strand, counting down.
ACCAACTGAGACACAAATAATATTTATGTTGCTAGCTTCACAAACTCTTGACCTGATTGTCACCACAGTATTACTAAGAATTAAAGGACTCTAGCTTATTGCTGTTGGTCTAAAGTCCTATGCCTAGTAGCTTAATTCTAGACTTAACTAAATTAAATTATTTTAAAAAATAAAGATTAATTTCTATTTTTTTCCTTTACAATTTCTAGTTCTTATGTAAAGCCCAAACAGTGTACTTTTACTTCAACCTGAGGACAGACCTTGAAATCTTAAAATAATGGCACCCTAATCTATTTACCAATCTGTTATTGATTTTTCTAGCATATTTACATAAGTCTTTTAACAATTTAATCAATAACTCAAAAGAAGGAAAGCAGAGTTCATATTTTTAGCAATATTTCTAATATAATAAACTATCAAAGTAATATTAGGCACTCTCTTTTATACATTATAAATCAGATAATTAGATATAATAAATTTCACTTAAAATGATACCAGAGCAAATTTTATCATACTTGGATCTATTTTCCAATTGATATCATATAGAAATTCAACTTTTAATTTGAATTAGTATTATACATGTAACACAAGTGCTGTTTATTCCAGATATTTCATCTTATGGAATCACTATTTTTTTTTTTTTTTTTGATAGTAAAATGTTTATACTTTATTGAATATTTAATTTCAAACAATTTTTTTATGTCTATAAATTCAAACTGCTATATCAAATATATGCTTAGAGAAAATCCCATCTGGCAAAAGCCTTGGAATTTGACTGGATAATAAAATCCCAGTGCTTTCAACTATTACTGGAATCATCTTTCTGAAAATTTTATATAGCAGATGGAAAAAAAAAGTACAAATTGTGGCCCAAAAGCTCAGACAAAAAACTGTGTACTCAACAATGCAAACATATTAGGTAATATACTTTCTATAAAACTAGTAAATTGCTGAAAGGTATCAATTTTTCAAGTGGCACAAGAACATAGCATTAGATCATCTTCTTTGACTTTTTCTTCTCTGCTTCTTCCTTTTCCTTCTCTATGTCCACAACTTGGGATTCAATTTCTTTGGCACTAAACATCTTCAATGGCTGGTTTCTTCTTATGATGGCAAGTTCAATGTTTTTTCCACCAGACTGTACAACTTCTAGCAGTGCTCTTATTGCTAATTTGATAGCCTCGCTGTCAGTTGCTATAGTGCCTTCTTTGTAATTTTTTTCTAGAAATTCACGAACAGTCTTAGCACTGCGGCCTATTGCATTTGCCTTCCAAGCATGATAAGTACCAGATGGGTCGGTCTGATACAACCTTGGGATACCATCATCATCAAAACCCACAATTAAAGCAGAAATGCCAAAAGGTCTGCGTCCGTTGCTCTGAGTATATTTCTGCTTTAATGTTGCTATGAAACGTGTTATATATTCTACAGTGACCGGATCCTCCACAGTCAGTTTATGGCTTTGGCACTCCACACGGGCTTGATTAATTACTATTCTAGCATCAGCGGTTAGGCCTGCAAAAGCCATGCAGACGTGGTCATCGAGGGCACAGATCTTCCTTACGGTTCTTTCATCTTGAAGTTTAGCAACAGATTTTTTTTCTACTCCCAACACAACTATATCAGTGCCTCGAATGCCAACCGCCGTCGAGCCCTTCTTTACCGCCTCTTGCGCGTACTCCACTTGAAAAAGGTGCCCGTCGGGTGAGAAGACGGTGATCGCACGATCATAACGGGCCGCCATACCAGCACGATGATGAGTCGGACTCGTCTGCCGATGATCCGCCGCCTCAGGGGCAAACGGAGCAGCAGGAGGACCCGCCCCATCGGCGACTGCACGTGCGAGGAGGCTTGCTGCTCCGGCCAGGGAGCTCCGCAGCCGCCTCCCGAGCGCACCTTCTGCCTTATGGAATCACTATTTCTGGCTAATCCACTGCAAAAGATTTTAGAGCAAATTATTGTCATAGTCAAATTTTGAGGTCATGGGTTCTTGCACCATGCTGATGTCCACATAAGAGGAAAGAAGACTTTGGATAGGATAGACATAATGAAAGGAAAACCAATTAGTCCGGATGAGAGTTTGGATGGGTGTGTTTGAGACAGTGTACATATAAAGAATGGAATTTAGTTGATGAGCCTAGGTGACTACAATGATATTTGTACCCTGAAAAATAATAGGGACGTTCAGAAGATAGGAGGTTTTTGAGGGAACGAGAATGGGTTCACGGTAAATTGAAGAGGTCAAGAGGTCATCCAATTCAAAATACCCAATAGGGTAGAGGATATGTGGTTTGAGAAATCATCAGAGCAGTTAGGGCTGGATATGCACCTTTGAGAATCACCAGCAGAGACAATCTCTAATCTGCAGAAGCTGATAACATCACCAAGTGAAAAATTATGTAGGGAGAAGAGAAGAGAGTCCAAGAGAGAAGCCTGTGAAACATCAATGTTTAGCAGGCATGGTCTGAATGAAGATTCAACAAAGGAGACTGAGAATGAACAGTCAGGTAGCTAGCAGGAGTATCAGGACAGATCAGAGTCATGAAAACATAAGGAATATCAAGGAAAAGAAGGTGATCAACAGTGTTAAAGTTTGCAGAGATATCAACGAGGATTGAGAAGATTATGGTTACTAATGAGTTGTGGGCAAATTGGAGAGAACAGATTCAGTTGCATGATTGTATTAGAAGACAATCTATAGAGATTTAAGAAGAGAGGCAACCTGTAATATAGAACCTTATTACAGAGGTTAGCACAAAGCCCCACAGAATAAAAAGCAAGAGGAGATAAACAGGAATGAACAGATCAAGTGAGGTTTTGCTGTTGTTACTGCTGGTGTTGTGTTGATTTTTTTCTTACTTATGGGAGAAAAGGGCATGTTTGGAAGTACTAAGGAATCAGCCAGAGCATAAGGAATGATTGAACATATATAAGAAAGTGAGCATGAAAGAGGGGATAATGCTGGAGAAGGCAGATACAATGGGATCACTGAAGAGATGTGTGCCTTTACCAGAAGAGGGACTATCACTTAATGTTTGGGAAATAAAGGAGGAGATTGAAATTGAAGGCATCCACATGGTTTGAGATGAAGTAGAGAGTGTCAGAAAAAGCTTTTGGATAATGGTCTTTTTTACAAACAGAAACAAGGCAAAGTTCTCATCTAAAAGAGGAGAGAAGGGGAGCTATGGGCTATTTGAGATGAGATGACAAATTTTGGAAATTCCACTGCAGTTACGGGAACAGTGAGTCAATTAGGGGAGTTTGAAAAGATTGCCTCGCTACAGTGAGGACCCAGTTCAGTTTACACAAAACAAATGAGGTAGGAGCTAAAGTGAGATATCCCCTATTTAGTTCAGTTCCTTCATTTTGTAAGAATAGAAAATAAGGCTGAAAAAAGTTAAGACGCTTGTCCAAGAACATATAAACAATAAATAGCAGATTTATTAAGTGGCAAACATGAAAATTTGCACAAAACCAAGAGAAAGAACTATACAGAGAAAGAAATCTACATTTTGAGAGACATTGACATCTAAAAAGAATTCTTAATAAATATAGGAATAATAAATGTTTTGGCTTACATATGTAACACATGCACCAAGCACATTATAATTATTATCTCCTTTGATGTTCACATCATGCCTGGGTAGTAGGTGCTATTATCATCATCATTTGACAGATGAGGAAACTGAAGCAAATTCATTAAATGATTTGCTAAAAGTCACGAAGTTGGAAAATCAGTGTCAGATTGGATTTGAACTCATGTCTTCTTGACTTAAAGCCTTAACCACTGCACCACCTAACTCTCTTAGTTGACCTCAATGATGAAAAAAATTGAAAATGTATTGAATGAAAGTGGAGTCTTTTAAAGCAACTGTAGTAACCAATTTTTAGTTCTGTATAAATTGCCATGACAGGAAGAAAGAGGCTAACTTTAGTTCTAGTAAGTAACTATTATCACATAACATTCAAGAGATATAACTTTTTACGATATTAACATAATTATTGAGAAGGATGCTGGAAAATTATAAACTGTGTTGTCTCATGAACGACTAAGAAGCATTAAAAAAACTAATGTTATGCTGTAAGAAGACCCATGTAAATACTTATATCAAGAACCTTTAAGATTGAAGCTGGAAAGACAAAAATAGGCAAATGATGGCAGATTTTTGTAAATATTTTTATAAGTAATACTTTCCCTCACCAAGGAGTGGAGCTACTGTAATTTGAATATGGATTTTATCATATGTTTTTAGATGAAATGAAGATTAGACAAAAGAAAAATAATTGGTGAAAAATGATGGAAAAAACCAATTCTTTATAAATAAAATTTATCAGGAGGAAAAACATGTTTGAGGGTGTGGAGAAGTTTGTAAAGATATACAAGTGAGTTGGGGAGATGGAAATTACTGTGATCAAGGCAAAATTCTCTTATTTGCTTCTGCTTCTTGATTCCGTGAAGGAAGATTGAAAGTCAGATAAAAGAGGGCTAGGGAAAATATAAATGGATGAAAGAAGCTAGAGGAGGAATGACTTGGTGAAGACTGAATAAGGAATAATAAAAGGTCACTGTCAAGAAACATAAACTCAAAATAGGTAAAAGGAAAATGTGAAGATGAATCAAACTGAAAGATTAAGTTAGTAGGTTAGAAAAATAGTCAGCATGCTGGTGCCAGTCTTAAGGGATGAAGAAAATGGTGACAGAGCTATTACGGAAACTAAGAAAAGAACATCGATAGTGAAGATGAAAATGGTATTAAGAGATCATAATTCGCTACAAACATTTTTAGCCAAGAGATGTTGAAACATCACTTAGGAAGGGTGATGAGATCATAAAATAGGAGAGAGAACCTCAAGAAGACAGGGATGTGCTACAATACCAAGGAAAAATTCCAAGGCCTGTTTCACAGTCTCTTCAAGAATGATTTCCTTTCCCTAAACATACTGGACTTCAACAATATTCTAACTCTCTACTTGGTTCCTGGAAGGGATTTTCTTCTTCTAAGCTTCTACATGTAAAAATCAGATATAAATAGATACTCACCTAATTATTCTCTTTCGAGGATGGAGGAAAGGGCTGCAGAAAACCGAGTATGTCCTTCCTGTGTGGGTTTGTGTGTCTGTGTGATGGCACAGGCATGTCTTGGTTATAAGGACTGTATTGTTTGAGCTCATCTGCCCAGAGCTGTGATTATCATGTCATGGGCAGGACCTGTGATATTAATTTCCCAAGGGAAAAAGGGATATGTTTAAAAGAGTAAACTTTTGTCTCAGATGAACATGTCTTCAATGATTCCCACTGATTAAGAATCCCTTATCTGCAATTACTGGTGAATAATGTCAATGGCCACATCATGAACTAAGCAGGAAGAGGAGAAAAAGTTTGCTGAGCTCCAGGAGACCCGGAGTGCAGCTGTTCAAGAGGCTGTCACAGGTAGAGGGAGGAGTATTAACACCTTGCTATGAGAACTTCCATTACTAACCTTGACCTGGCCTAGGCTTTGGTGTTTGTGTTGTGGGATCTCAGGCCTTGCTTCTGCTCTCTTTCCATTTCAGTTCTCAGCCTCCCAATGCAGTCTCTAAATATGAATTTCTCCATAAAGTTAATATTCCTAAGAATAATAGTGGTGCCTTTGTTGTATCTTTATGTCTTTCTCTTTTCTGTTCGAGAGTCTGATTACCTTATCTCCCTCACCCCTTACAGAGATTAACAATAAGAAATGAATGTTCTTATGGGTAGGGAAGATTACACACACACACATACACACACACATGCATGCACACACACACACATCGATAAGGGGCCAACTTTCTTCAATCTCTCATAAAACCGTAATTTCTGGAAGACATTATAATTCAGTCAAAAAAACAAGGAGATATTTGATCTTACATATTTCATAATGTGTTGTGTTCTCTGTCTGTCTCTTTCTGTGTGTATGCACTGTGTTGAGTTATTTTGTCATGTCAGTTATCAGTGCACATGTGAATCCATATAGATTCTGCAGGGAAGCAAGAATACATTTCTCTTGTGTAAGCTTCCTCCATCCTTCTCCATGGAGACTGATCCTGTTCCTAAAGGAAAATAGGAATTTTAGGGCAGGGTTTGGCCACTCTGCTGTAATATGAGAGAGAGAGAGAGAGAGAGAGAGAGAGACAGACAGACAGACAGACAGACAGACAGACACAGACAGACACAGATGGAGACAGAGAGACAGAAAAAGAGACAGAGAGAGTGAAACAGAGTGAGACAGAGAGCCACACACACAGAGACACAGACACACACACACAGACAGAGACAGAGAGATACACTCACAGAAAAAGAGAGAGAATACTAGGCTTGAATTAGATTTCTCTTCTCCCTTAAAATGATTAATTTAGGGGAAGTCATTTTAAAATTCCTTATTCTTATGGTTTTTATTCCTTAACAAGAAAGAAATGTCTCAAATTAGTTATTCAAGGCTATACTCACCTCTCCCCTAGATTACAGTTCCGCAATGTGTATACATAACAAATAGCAAACAAACTCATTTACCTAAGTCAATAAAAACACCGAAATCAGAGAAGTGTTAACGTAACGGCAGGCTCAGTGAAGAGACTCCTGACCAGCGGGACGTCTCGATTCTCAGACACGCGGTGATGAGGCAGGAGACAGAGATGTTGCAAGCTCCGTTTATTATTAGCAAGTACAAGCCTTGTATGCTGTTCAGCCATTAAGTTCCATATTCGTGGCAAGCTCGTGATACAATTACTTTAACCAATCCTCCTTCAGGAATAGACGCATGTCCTCATGACTGCCCTGGAATGTCTTAATAACTACCAGGCTGTTTACTCAAGACGGAGAGACCTTGGGGCTGTTGTGTAAGATTCTGGAGGGCCGAACCAACAACCTTTGCTCCATTTGCACAGTAGAGTGGGCTTATCAGGCCATCATGTGCTCCTGAAACCGTTGTGGCCCTCTACCGTTCCCTACAGAAAAGTGTACATCAGAGAATATATGTCACGTAAGATGGAATGAATCATCAGTCTCATTGGGAGTAAGATAAGTCAGCTCAACTAAGACATGGACAGAAAGTCTTAAATCTTTCCCAAAGGGAACAGGGATATGATCAAGAAATCAGTCTTCTTCATGGCTTCCTTCCAATCACTTTCTACCTTCCAGTGTTTGAAGAGAGTGAAAGAACATGACTTTACTCTTCAAGTTAGACATCAAAATGTCAGAATCACTCCTCTCTTGTTCTCACAAACACCTCGCTTTACACAGGCACAATGCACTGAATAAACAGTTTCCACCCATAAAGAGAGAGTATTGTTAAAATTTCCCTTTGAGCCAGAGGTTACATTTATATTGGAAATCAGTGTAACATGTCAGTTTTGTGCTCTACAAAATGAGATTTATGATTTGATTATATATATGTTTTAACAAATTAGCCAAGTGTTAATTGAATCAGTACAGGATAAAGTGGAATCACAAGGAAAAAGAAACCACATGCACATACATGTATTTATATATATATATATATATATGGATATATATATATATGGATATATACATATGTATGTATAAGTATGCACATATAGAAGAAAAAAGTCCTAACAATGTAATTTTAGGGCACACAGAAACTATTAATAGATGTAAAAGGATATGAGTTAAATTTATACTACATATAACGTATTACAATAATACAAATATGTCAAAAATGTAAAATCCTAAGTTTGGATTCTTTATAGTTACTAAATAAAGAGCTCATTAAAGGAAAGAACTATAGAAACAATATTAAAATACATGAATTCTCATAGAAATCAGACACAGCCCAAAGAAAAATGACAAAGACAAAAATAATATTTATAAAGTTAATCATTGTTGATAACAGGTTGTGGAATGACAGGACCTTTAATGCATTGTTCATAGATGCATGAATTAGTAATGATTAATATAATATAAAGTTACTACAATAATTTGTTTAAGTACACACAGCTAGTAAGGAGTCAGATCCCAGCAGGCTTTTGCTCCTGAAGGGCTTAGGTCAAGGTGTCTATTGAGACTCAAGCAAACTTCTACAGCCTAGAACCATGGTCTCTCCACCACTGGAAAAAGGTGAAAACTGAGGGTAGTAGTGACTTTTGGTGAGAAGCTGTCATATCCTTTGGTCTACTAGTGCAGCCTTTCTGCCTATAGCATGGGTGGTGGAGGAGACCTGCTAAATGATAAAAGGGGGCAGTAAGCATCAGTACCTGGGTTCTTTTAATCTCCCTTTCAGTTCTTGGTATTTTAGACTATGGAGCCAAATGAAGTTGTTTTATCTTTGCGGCATAATTTCTGTGTGGGAGAAGTTTGAGAAGTCAAGGGAATCAGAGAAAACACCCAGTCCACCATCTTCTTGTTCATGTTACCTTGAGGTGGATTGAGGAACTTTCCAGAGTTCTCATGAAAATACCATAACTGAGTAGAAACTTTGCAAAACAAATACAGGAATGGAGTGAAACCTACAAATATAAATTTATTGGCTCCATTGGCAGGGCTTGAATGATATAGTTCTAATTATCCGATATGGGAAAATCACATCATCAAAACATTAATATCTTCACATAGTAATGAGGGATATTGAAGAGTATTGTGGACGGTATAGTTCTGGGCAGATATAGACATTTCTCAATACTACAAAAGGAGCATTTCTAAGCAATTATTTTTTTCAACAATACTCTGGTTCTCCTTTTCCAGATTCATGTTGACATTCAAAAACTGATTACCTGAAAATCTCTTGAGGAAAATATCATCAGGTGTCATTATCCTAAGGAAAGATGTGAAACTCTTAATCTCTTTAGTCTGACCTGACTATGTAAGAGACTCATTGAACCTGTTGAAATATATACATACATAGTATATACAGATATATAAAAATGTATATAAACATTTATATATAAATCAATACATAATTAAAGTATAACTATAAATGAATACATATGTTTACATATATACATACATGCACACATATGTGTATGTGTGCATATTCATATACACGCATATAGTCTCATGGTAATATTCCAGAGAGAGGTAGTGATTTACATTTTTTTTGGGACTGAGTGAGGAAGTTGTCCATATCTCACACTCTTTAGTAAATCGTTAGTAAAATTAGTACTAATAAATTAGTAAATTTATACCTCTATAAATAACTTTTTTTGGCAGATGATTTTATGACATTTATCAATAACAATATATATTGTATCAATATTGTATCTTTCCCTATACAAACCATTTAACACCTTTCTTGACCATTTTTCCTCTTAGGCCTTAAATACTTTTTCTCTCTTATTTTTCAAGTTAATTAATTACTTAATTGCACATTCATCTTTCATTATTTATTTATTTATTGACATTTATTTAATTAACTTATTTAATGAAATGATTTGTTCTGTAAAACTTGGACTCAGTCAAAAGGCTGCACCTGAGGACTTAGAGGGTCACATATGGCCTTGAGGTCACATGTTCTCCATCCCTGACAATGTCACCAAAAGCAGGACACTCAATTTCTGGACTAGAATACTCTGTTCTAAAAAAACAGAGTTTGAATGCATTATCACAGTGCTCCACCCAAATCGGGGTGCCTGACTTCCAATTCAAAGGTGGGGACTCCAGTGCAAAAACAGAGTGCAGCTGCAATGGCCCTTACTAAAAATTTGGTAGCCTCATCCCCAGGCGACTCATGATGTCTCTTCCCCAAATGGAATCACCAACAGCCATATGGTTCCTTGGTGATCCTCTGCCTCCCACTTCACTGGGTGCATTGTGTCTAAGGTATTTTGGCACCCTCCTACTCCCCACACTGGTCTCTGGCTTTCTCTAAGTTTCCAGTGTCGGGGTACTGAGCGACCACTAAGGCAGGTCCTATCAGCTCCAGTATCAAGGAGGCCAGTCATGGGAATTCCATCTACCAGATTGTACACTCAGGTCTATTCCGTCCTATTTCTCTTAGTAATTGGATTTGGATTGAGTGCTTTAAGGGAAGGGCGATAGCTATGGGAAGCTGATTGTCTATATGAATTGGCTCGGCTATCACATTGGAGCATGGAAGTGCTGTGGTGCCAGTGGGATAAACTCCTGTATACATGACTATGGGTGTGTAGGAGGGTTTCTGCAATATCAGGGATTCCTCCTGTACAGGGTCTCTCAGGGAGATCATGGCAAACTGATGAGCTGCAAGCTGGTATTTATCTAAGCTGTAAAGGTGTTGCATTCCTTCCTCTGGCCCCATAATCTCTTGTACTCTCTCTCCAAGGGGCCGTCCCGAGTCTCTGCCAAAGGGCACATTTTCAGGGCCCTCCAAGGGCCCCTCACTCCATTTCCCCACTTCCTGCATTGTTTAGCTAGGTGACCTGGCTTTCCACATGAAAAGCAGGGGCCCAGATCTCTCCCCTTTACTTTCTTTTGCCTACAGTCCCTCTTGAGGTGTCCCGGTTTTCCGCAGCTAAAAAGTTTTTTCTCCAGAGAGATGTTACTTAAGGCTACAGCCAGACACTCCCCCTGGAATTGTGCCATGTACACATGACTCCCTACCCTCTCACATCTCTGTATCATTTCTTCAACGGATGAATTCTTTGGCAGTCCCAGCATTGCCTTTTTGCAGTCATGATTACAATTCTGCCGCAGCAATGTCTTTAACACTATCTCTGTCCCTTGACTCTCCTCTCCCATGTCTCAACCCACTGCCTCCTGCAGTTTGGCTACAAAGTTCGTAAATGGCTCAGTGCTTCCCTGCATAATCTTAGTCATGGGAAGCTCTCTCTCTTTCTTAGAACTATAATCTTCCAGGCGGCCATAGCCATTCCCGCAATCAGAACCTAATCTGCTCCTGAATACTGTAATTGATCTTCTGTAGCCTCATACTGCCCTGTTCCTGTTAAATACTGACAAGCCTGGGGGGCCTGAGCCCCCAGCCCACTGGTAGTATCCTTCACCTTTTGAGAAAATTCTGACACCCAAATCACATTCTGCCCAGGGGTAAGGCAAACTCTGGCTAAGCTCTTCCAGTCATTAGGAGTTAAGATAAACTGACCACTGAGAGTATCAAGCATGACTATGACAAAGGGTGAATTGGGGCTGTGCTTGGTACAAGCCTCTTTGAGAGTCGCTACTCTCTTCCACTCTATGGGTATGTGGCTCCTCCGAACCCCACCGGGGACATTGGGGTCCGCTATTTCTACCACAGGGAATGTCCCTACATCTTCTCCATCCTCTATGGCCTTTCGTATCCCCTTTTCCAAACTGGACTGTGGCCCTAGACTGTCTGACCAATGGAGTGTCCTACGTGAAGGGGCAGAGGAAAGACACAGTGCATGCTCTCCTGCGTCACCTTTCTCATCCGCTAGATGGAGCTCCAGACCTATTTTTTTCCTGCACTCCCTAATTTCCTTATTATCTTGCTGGCCAGGACTCTCTCCCCTCTCCACTCTGCCACTCCTGCTCTCATTCCAATCCCGCCTCAGTCTCTCAGGGCCTTTCAGCAGGCCTTTTATCAAACCGAATATCAGGAAATCTAAATCCTCCAACTCCCCCGGGCATTGCTGTTCATAAGTAGTCATTTGTTCCCCGACTGCTCCCCATCTCTCTCCTGACACTCCAGTGTTCTCGAGCCGTGGAGAGATCTTCCATATTCTGTTACAAAACTTTCGGAGGCCATCCAGATATATAGTGACCCCCGCATCCCTGCATGCCTTGTAGAGTATCTTAGCCCAGACCTCCTGTTCCTCTGGCTTTATTACTGGCAGTTGATTCCCCATCCCTGCCCTTTTCCCTCGGGTTCAGGAAACTCCTCTTTCTCTTCTTCCGAATCCAAGGTTAGGTACCCTCTCTCTTTCAGCCCCTTCTGGGTTTCCCAACACCCAGGATCTCTAGCGCTTGTCCCTGTTGGAGGCGCCATCTGTCCAGCCTAATTGCCATGGGCTTCCCGGGTCCTCTTACCTATCTCAAGTCTTCGGTGGCCAGCAGGATAAACAAATGAGAGAAGAGACCTCCAGAGTCAAACAGGGGAGTAGGCTTTATTCCGGATACAAGCTACATGTCAACATGCAGGGCGAGTTCCCCCCACCGAAGCCCCCTTCTTCCTCCAGAGGAGCAAAAAAGGAACCCACCTCCCAGGCTTTCCTGTCCCCATTTAAGCTCTCCCAGCCGCATAGTTCGCTGGTGGACACCGTGCATGTTCTCTGCCCCTTAGCTAATTAACAAAAAGGTGTGCTCAGACCACGGACCAATCTCAAGGGTGGGATGCTCTCCCCAGCAAGTTTTGACTGAGAAGAGGTGGAAAACGAGATAACTCTTGTCTCACTCCTCAAATCCCAGCTGTTCTCCGGGAGGCCTCGTGAGAGTTCAGCAGTTTAGAAGCCCTTACATTTACCAGACCCAAGACCGTTCATGTGAGAACTGAGCTTACCTTAACATTTAAGAAATTGGATGTTATACTACTTGGTCCATGTAGGTTTAGTATGAATATTACTTCACTATCTCTGTTACCTTTTGGTAAGATATTCTTTTCTTATGTCTTTTAATTATATCTGTTTTTTGCTTTCACTTTGTCGGAGATCATAATTGCTACCCTTTTTTTTTCTTCAGCTGAAAGAAATGGATTCTGTTCCAGCCGCTCATATTTATTCTGTATGGGTCTCCTGTTTCAAGTGTGTTTCCTGTAAATATCACGGTGAAGGATTCTGAATTTAAATCCATTCTGCTGTTTACTTCTGCTGTATGGTCGAGTTCATTTCCTTCACATTTACAGTTATGACTACTGTGTATTCCACTCCACTGTATTTTTCCTTTTCTTTATCCTTCCCTCTCTTCTTTCACCTTTTCTTTCCTCATGAGTGTTTTGCCTCTCCCTCCCTTCTGTCAGTCACCCCTTTACTCAATCCTCTCCTCTTCTACTTCCCTATAAAGCAAGGTAGATTTATATACCCATTTGATTGCATGTTATTCCCTTATTCTGCAATTCCAATGAGAGTAAATTTCAAGTGATGCCCACCGTGCACCATCCTATTTTCCCCTGCAGTGTAATACACTATTTATGCCTCTTCCTGCGAAATATTTTAGATATAAGGCCTTTTTTATCTGAGAAACTTTATAAGTTCCCTCCTCCCATTTTCTGTTTTTTGTCTAATTTTGTTTTATTTGTACAAAGTCTTTTCAAGTTAATATAATTGAAATCCATTTTATACTTAACTCTGCTCTCTAGCTCTTGTTTATTCAGAAGTTGTTTACCCATCCATTAGTCTGATAAGTAATATGTTCTGTGTTCTAATTTTCTTGTAAAATCTCTCTTTACATGTAGATCATAAATGCATTTTGACCTTATCTTGTTAAATGGTGTGAGATGTTGTTTCATGTCCAGTTTCTCTCATGCTACTCTTCGATATTCCCAACAGTTTTGTTTTTACCAAATGATGAATTCTTATCACCTAATCTTAAGGCTATATTTGTCAAATGCAAAGTTATTGTGTTTATTTGTTGCAGTAAATTTTATATCTACTCTATTCCATGTATCTACCTGTTTCTTATCCAGTACTAGATAATCTTGGTAACTATTGCCTCATAATGCAGTTTAAGATCTGATATTGCCAAACTTCCTTCCTTTATTCGTTTTTTATTATTTCATCTGAAAAATCATGAAGAAAATATGTGTACAGCATAAAGATCTGAAGCAATTTTATTTTTATTTCAAGCTAAGGTACAGAGAAATTATAATTAGATGTAAAAATTCAGACGTTAAGTATTTACCTTATGTACTGTAGCACAATAACATAAATAGCAAAAGAGATAAAAATCTAAATCTGAATACTTAATGTTTTCTAAATAAGGAGTTAGTTAAAGATAAATACAATAAGATCGAGAATAAAAATATGTAAATGATTATGCAAATCAGAGAGAGCACACAGACAAGTGACAAACAGAAAAAAATAACATTTCTAAGAGTAGTTCATATTGAAAGAGTTATAGAAAGGCAGGAGCATTAATGCATTGCTGCTGGAACTATGAATTAGCAACAATACTACAAATTTAGCTATAATAATAACTGTTAGCATCTATATAAAGACTGTTGCTTATCATTATTTCTGTTTTGGAAAAGCTTGAGAGGTCATGGAGATCAGAGAAAATATCTGGTCTGTCATCTTGTTCTTGGGAATGGAGGACTTTTAAGCAGTTCTGAGGAAATGACTGAAATTGAGTAGATACTTTGAAAAACCAATACAACAGTGGAGTGAAATGTAAAAATGCAAATTTATTTGCACCATTGGCAGTACCTTAATGATATGGTTTTGATAATTTAATGGGGGAAAAATACATTCTCAGAACCTGAATATCTTCAAAGAATATTGAAGGACCTAAATAACATAACCAGAGGACTTGGGGTGAATTGGCTGCATTCTGAGGCCTTAAGGAAAAGGACAGATAAAGAGAGGAATAAAGTGGGGAAAAAGTATAGAAGAATGTGGAAATTGCTATTTTCTGTCTTCTTTATGAGAAAAGGATATGCAAGGATAGAGGAAGGTAGTGGGAGTAGGAACAGAGAAACCTCACCCTTTTCCAATGTGGACAAACACATTAGCCAGCAGGGGTGAAAATATGTCAGTCTCGAGAGATAAACAAGCCAGAATGAGGGGTGACTTAAGAGGAACGGAAACATATGGAAGAGAAGAGATGGCAAGGGAAGGAAAGGAAAGGATAAATAAAATCAGGAAAAGAAAGGAAGAGAAAAGAAAGGAAAGGATAAAATAGGAAAAGAAAGAAAGGATAAAGTAGGAGGGGTAGAGAAAGAAAAGATTAGAGTCTAAGGTTAAACCAACTGTCCTATAAGAAAAGAATGGATTAATATTGTATCTGAAAAAGCATTTCAGAAATTCTACAAAGAAAGAATTGAGGCAGAGTGAAGAGAGAACCAGAATATTTTATAGAACAACAAATATTTAATGAAGAAAAAGAACTTTGAAAGACCTAATCATGTGAATGAATTCAATGCTCCACTTTATATCCAGAGGACCTAGGATGAATAATGTTATCTACCACTTGACAAAATGGTGATGGAATCAGGTATAGAAAGAGTGGGCAATTTTGGACATAGTCTTTGTGTGAATTAATTTTGATTGACTATTGGAAGACAATTTCATCTTATTTTTTAATTAGCAGTTGGAGAGTAGAGTGGAAAGGTTAGCAATAATGATGCCAAAAATGTGAGTTATTGAACCACTTTCAGTATACAGAGGAAAAAACAAAGAAAGGTCAAAAGAAAACAGAGAAAAATAAAACAAAATGTCGTGTTTGAGAAGAATATGTTTTCTCCAGTTAGATACTGAATTTCCTTTTCCATTTGTTCAATTTTCTCAGTTAGGTTTTGTGCCTGTTTTCTGTTTGCAAAATTTTCTTTTTAAAATCTGTGATTTCTTTTTTTATATTTTTAAAACCTTTGGCCCGTTTTTCTTCTTCTTCTCTAATTTTCACTTTAAAATCCTTCTTGAGTTCTTCCAAGAATACTCCTTTGGCTTCATACCAGTTCATATTCCCTTCTCAAGTTTCAGATGGGAGTAGAATCTCAATGTTGACCTCTTCAGTATTCATATTTTAGTTTCAGTCCCCATAGCAAGATTCTATGGTCTTTTCTTTTCTGGTTTACTTCTTGCTCATGAGAATCACTGTTTTCTTGGCTTTTAAAGTGGAGCTCTGCTTCTGGGGCACAGTGGGCTCTGTCCCATGGTTCTTATCTGAGGACTCAAGGCTTTGTGTATTGTGGCCTCTGGTTCTTTCAACCAGGAGCTAAAATGCTGCAGCTTACCTGGTGTTGAGCTGACTGGTGTATCAAAATAGAGGCCAAGTGAAGTCTTTCTGAGTTTCCCTGAAGTTACCCTGTAGTTTGCTGTGTGAGGTTTGGGAGATGGGTGTTCTGGCCACAGGCAGCCTCCTCTCCTGAGCTGGAGTCCTGAGCTTCTCACTTACTCAGTTCTCAATCAGTCTTGGACTGATATCCTTGAGAATCCACAGTGCTTCTGCTACTTCAGACCACCCTGGGTTTCCTGCTCAGTTTTGCTATGGTGAGCTCTGCATTAGTAAAACATGTTCACTGTGTGCTCCTCCAGTCCCATGTAACAGATCTTTCCCATTGACCTTCCAGGCAGCCCTGGGCTGGAAATCTGCCACACTCTGTCTCCTGTTGTATTCTACCATTCTCAAATGTGTTCAGATTCTCTTTATAGAGGTATCTGAAGAACTTTTTCTTAAAGTTTAGATAAGTACTTGCTCTCACTCAATCAACTTGGCTCCACCACAAGAATAAAGTCCAAATGGATACATGATCTAGGTATAAAGATTGATAGCATAAAAAAATAATGTGAGCAAGGAATAGTGTACTTGTTAGATTTATGGAGAATGGTGAAATTTATGACCAAACAAGAGATAGAGAACATTATGAAGGACAAAATGGATAATGTTGATTATATTAAGTTGAAAAGTTTTTCCACTAACAAACCAAGTGCAACCAAGATTAGGAGGTAGGCAGAAGACTGGGAAAGAATTTTTGCGACTAGTGTCTGTGATAAAGGCCTCATTTCTAAAATATATGGAGAACTGAATGAAATGTACAAGAATACAAGTGATTCCCCAATTGATGAATGGTCAAAGGATATGAACAGGCAGTTTTCAGAGGAAGAAATTAAAGCTATCTATAGTTACACGAAAAAGTGCTCTAAATCCCTATTGATTAGAGAGAGACAAATCAAAAAAACTCTGAGGTACCACATCACACCAATCAGATTGGTTAACATGACAAAAGAGGAAGATGATAAATGTTGGAGAAGATGTGGGAGAATTGGAATACCAATTCATTGTTGGTGAAACTGTGAACTGATCCAACCATTCTGCAGAGCAATTTGGAACTATTCCCAAAATGCTACAAAAATGTGCATATTGACTCAGAAATATCTTTCTAGGACTGTATCTCCAAGAGATCATAAAAATGGGAAAGAGACTGACATGTAAAAAAAAATATTTATAGCATCTCTCTTTGTAGATTGCCAAGAACTGGAAATGGAGAGGATGCCCACCAATTGAAGAGCAGTTGTGTTATATGAATGTAATGGAATACTGTTGTGCTATAAGAAATGATGAACAGAAAGACTTCAGAGATGCCTGGAAGTACTTATATGAACCGATGCTGAGTGAAAGGAGCTGAACCAGGAGATTATTGTACACAGTAACTACCACGGTGTGAGAGTAATTGTTCTGGTAGGTTTAGCCCTTCACAGCAATGAAAGAACCTAAAAAATTCCCAGTGGACTCTTGAGGCAAAATTCCTTCCACATCCAGAGAAAAAACTATGAAATTGGATCGCAGAATGAAACAGACTATTTTCTATTGTGTTATGTTTTGTTTTGTTTTTCATGGTTTCTCCCATTCATTTTAATTCTTCTATGCAACATGACTAAGGTGAAAATGTATTTAATAAGAATATATGTGTTGGATCTATGTAAGATTGCATGCCATCGCAGAGAGGGAGCAGGGAGAGTGAGGTGATGGAGGCAGGAGGGAGGGGAAGAAAACCTAAGATATATGGAAGCGATTGTAGAAAACTGAAAACAAATAAATTAATTTAAAAAGTGTATCTATACGTGTGTATGTATATATGTATATACATCCTACATAAGTGTCCTATGTAGATGCACATATATTTTTACATGAATTTATATTTGTATATAATATAAATTTATCTAATTCTTCAAATAGAACATAATGTATTCATATTATGTATTTTTCTACATATATTCATTATGCTTATTCAATATATATACGTGTATATATACATGAGTGTGTGTGTATCTAAAGTATATATTTACAACATATACAAGTATTTATAGATGTCTGTGAGAATATAGTTATTGTAAAGCAAGTGATATGAAGTGGAGATTCACCATATCATTTATAATTCTCTTCTTGCATCCTGCTGTGAATGCATTAATGCTCATTTTTGTTTTGAAGTTAAGAATAAAAATGGGACTACCTCTGATTGTACACATGATAACATGACTTGAGCAAAAGAAGTGGTAATGAGAACATTCCCAAGGACATAAGCATGATATGAGCACCTGTATTACATGTATATGTACATTGGCAGCAGCTAATGGCAGAGTGGATAGAGTTCAAGGACTTAGATTAAGAAGACCTATTTTCAACTCCAGTCTCAAACACTTACTAGCTGTGTGACTCTGGTCAGGTGATTTAACCTTTTATTGGTTTAATTTCCTCATCTGTAAACTGGGGATAATAATTGCAATTACCTCTGGGTTGTCGTGAGGATCAAATAATATATTTGTAAGATGCTTTGCACAGAGTCTTTCATAGTAATTACTATGTAAATGTTTATTATCATTGTCATTAATGAATGTATGTACAAATATATAAGCATAAATGTATTTGTGTCTGTTTATACCATATATATACAAGAATGTGTGTATATGTTTCATGAGTTTGTATACATGTACAGATGTGTATGTGAATATAACCTAAGAACACAAAATTGAATCTCCTCTAAGCTTTTGTTTCATGTAGAAGAAAGTTGTGGTCATGGAATTGCATATGCATTTCTTAAATATTCAGAATTTATATTATTATGCTAGAACTTGTGCCTAGGGGATGCTGAATGAGTAACAAATACAACTAAATTACTCTCCATTTCTGTGTTTTCTGCAAATGAAAGTTCTTTTTCCTAGGCTATAGATCATATAGAACCTTGGGCATCTGAATTGTTTACCTTTAAAAATGGAAACAGTGGTGGATGAAATCTGAAATGACTGAGTAAACAAAGGTTCCACCTTTTGAGCATATTGATTTATTAAGCAACATATGCCAATCCATGAGAAATACCAAGGAGCAGGACTCCTCAGCTTGGTACTAGACCTTGAATACAGAGGTGGACTGAATTTTATGCATTAAAAGCATACAATTAACAGGCTATAACAGGAAATAAATCAAGATACAATAATAGGCAATCTGATTTCTAATTGAAAGAAAGATTAGGGGTTTTCTGATTTGGGAGGGGGATGAGTGAGTTTGAGTATTCAGAGGGGGAGAAGAAAAAGGTACAATTTTTTCACTCCACCCTCCCTTCCCCTAAAGTGTTTGTATTCCATGAAAAGAACATGGAGACAGTCACTAATTAATCAGTACAATTAAAGTTTTCAGATAAGATATATGGGTTTCTTGAGGTGTATAATTGTGAGAAAACTCCTTGTATCAATCTTTGAACCTCATTGAGTTTCTGGTGAGCACAGCCTAAGTTCTTCACTTAGAATCTCTGAGAAACAGGAAGAGGTAGTCAAGTTTCCCAGTTGCACATTGATAGGTTCTAACAATGCAAGACAATTTTGTTACAGTTTCCACAACTGAATAAACTTTACTCACAAGAACGAAATTGGAGTAGATACCGAATGGAAAGGGAATCAATTGAGATCCAGAATTGAATCACAAGGTGGAGTTACTTTGGTTCACATAATTCTCTCAATAACCTTAAAGCTCATTTTTAAGGGGCACATGAGTAGATTGTCTGTTTCCTCTGTGAATTCCATTTCATATCTTGTCAAGAGCATTCCATGGCCAGCTGGAGACGTAGCATAAACAGCATTGTAGACAATATAATTCTTGACAATTTTGCACATTTCAAAATACTACATAGAAAGCATCTCTAAAATTGTCTTCTTCAACTAACACTATTCTGCTTACCACAGCAGGTGGGGATCCATTCCTGCAGTCATCCTGCAGATATTTCCTCTGGGCAGTGCTACATGGAATCTGCACACCCATATAAACAACATGACACTCAGAAAACTTGGAAGCCAAAACTCTTGTTTTCATACAACTCAGAAAGTATGGCACCCAAATAGCAACCCTGATTAAAACAAGGCTGGTATATGAAGGTCACCTTACCAAAATTGGAACTGGGTTTATATTTTTCTGAAAGAGTACCACGAAGTTGGTGAAGGTTTTGCCATGAAAACTAATCTAGTGAATAAGCTTGTATATGTCTCAATAGATCAAAACTACAAGCTCATGACAGTGGCACAGACAATTGCACAACGTTGTCACACGAATCTCATTAATGCACATGCTCCTACTGTACTGAATGCTGATGAGGACCAATGAAAATTTGGTAAAGACCTTCAGACCACCATCATCAAGGTGCCAAAAGAAGACATACTTGCAACTTTCGGTCATTTTAATGCCAGCATAGGCATTATGTTGCTGGTGCTAATTTTGGTCTGAAAATTAACACTGAGAAAACACTGCTTCTCCCTTAGCCCAAACTACACATGAGTTGTTATAGCAAGTAGAGAGATATATTTTGAAGGCTGTGGATAAATTCACTTATTACCTTGGCAACATACTTTCCAGGGATGTGTACCTAGATCATGAGGTTGATGCAAGTATTGCTAGAATTAGCTCAGTGTAGCACCAATGCGATATTCATAGTGTCCAAGATGTCCACGAATATTGTGACACAATTCTGAATTGGGAAATACCACAGACTCTCCACATGGAAGACAGAACCAAAGCGCTGATTCAGACACCAGAAATCCTATCCATCATAGAAACAAAAATCTGTATGCAATAGCAACAGAGGGAACAACACCATCACCAAGCCTTCCCCCTGCTAGGCTTCCCACAAATCAGCTCCATTAAACAAAGCACAAGCAGGCTCCCTGAAACTAAATCACAAACAGCTTCTTTCACTCCCATTAGCCAGTAGACTGTACGCTTCCTAGCTCTGACTGCCCTGTGAATACTCTCTCCAAATTTTTTCTTATCTCTCCTCCTGCTCTGCCTCTTCCTGTTCTACCCATTCAGCAAACTGTAACGCAGGCTTCTACGTGTCCCAGACAGGTCACATGGTCTGATTAATGACTATGAAAAATCTCCTCATTTAAATTGCCTTTACATGTGGCCACAAGATATTTGATAATCATTACTTAGGTTGGTGGGGCAACTAGTATGAATAGAATTTTAACAGGGATAATTGTAGCAGGAAAATAAGTATATAAAACAATATCTTAGGTAACTGGTGTCAACAGAACTTTACAACAATATAACAGGTGATGAGGGATGGAAAGAGGGAGAGTTTGAGATCCCTGAAAAGACTGGAGTACCAGGGACACGTCGCCTGGAATGAATTCATGGACTCAAGCATTCTTGAACTCAAGGTAAACATTTATTACACTTTTCAGTGGGCAAGAATTCCTAGGGAACCTGCAATTTGAATGGAGTACAGGTAAAGTTTAAGTAGGATATTCTATAGTAAAACATATGTCAAACATACTATCTAGGTGATTCACGTAAGAGTAAGGAGTGGTTAAGGATTGGTGAGTTCTTAAAAGAATATGCAGTTTTAGTATCTACTGCAAAGACATTTTACTCAGAGTTCATTGGAGAATAGCCCAAAGCAGGGCTACATAGAGGTGTGATTTTAGGCCTGAAATGTCACTAAGTCAGTTGAAGGTCAAGATTGACTAAGAAATACCAGGCTGCTCTCCTCAATGTCTTGTTAGATGAGACAAATGTAAGAGAATATATGTATGTCTAAATATAGGATACTTACGATTGATCAGTGAGCAGTATTTGTTGTTATGACTCACTGCACAGGCTGTTCAGCCAGTACATAGCTTGTTCAGACTAATACATTCTATACGTAGAGCTAGCTACTGCATCAGGGAAAGATATAAAAAGTTTTGCTAGGGAAGGCTGTCCTTGGGCCAGGGAGAAACTGCCTGGGATAGTGTTATGAGGCTAGGGAGAAATGTGATTTTTAAAGAGAAATGTGATTTTAGAATTGAAGTCTAAGCACAGGCACCCAAGTATCCTATCATTCCCCCCTTAAACAGTTGGGACACAAAATCATTTGGGGTAAGGGATGAAGGTGTTGGCTTCTGAAACTGCTTCATGATGAGAGAGGACATAGAGCTGTCCCTGCATCACAGGTTCCTGCCATTCAAGGGATTGAGTCTGTAGCCAGTGTGATGCTGGGTGCAGAGGGTGATGGGTCATGGTCTTAGACAGAGGATAGTACACAGTCTGAGCTGTCATTTGCAAGTGGAGAGCACTGAACTTAGAAGACACAAATCTGGCATAGAGATTAAACATAAAAGAACTGAAAGTAATAGGAAGAAAACAACTAGAACTGAGGTGAGTATGGGAGTACTGTCAAACTTCCACACATCCTCTCAAAATACTTAATAACTCTTCAAGGACAGGAGGGACTTGCATGACCCCCCATTTGCCCCAGATCTTCTTATCTGCCTTCTATATTTTTGATAAAATTTTTATTTATTTTTCCAGATCTTTTGAACTCATTGTTCAAGCTGCTTCACTTTCCTTTACATTTCTCCCATAGACATCATAACTCACAAATTATTATTACTCTTCACTAGCATAGCTGTACTGCCTTAAAGAAAAATTTTCCAACTTGAACCTCACAACTGAATAGATATACATCCTTGTTTCACAAGCTTGTTTATTCTTCTCTGATTATATTCAGTTTGGAAGACTACCTTTAGAAATTAAGTTTTTATTGATAAGTTCAAGTACTAATTTTAACTCTTGCTTAGGCCATGGAATGACCACAAATTTAGGTCAAAACAGAAAGATCTCTTCTGCCTTACAGATCATGAAATTAATCTAACAGCAATACATTATCTTGAAAATGAAAACTTACCAGTTATTACAAGAGAAATTTTTTTAAAAAGTCTTTCTTTTAAAAGTACTTCCTTTTCTTTTAAAATTGTTTAAAATTTATTGTGATGTTAAGAGTCACTAAACAATTATGAAGAAAATTAGTTGATATCTTTTAAATGATAGCTCTCTTTTCACCTTAAAGCAAAAAAACCCAACTTTTAATATAGAAATTCATGAAAACTCAGTTGTTTTAAAATGTCCGTAAAGTGACATGAATTTCAAAAATATTATAACAAACTTAAGTTCCCTGCTATTGCAGATTTCCTAGAACCCACAAAATGCTGTAGTTAAAAGGGTGTTGTAATGGAATCTCACTTTACCAACAGTAAGAGACTGATCACAAGAAAACGTTACTGCTTTTATTATCCTTTTAAACAATGGAAACATCTTAAAGTGTGTCTTAAGCAGTTTACATAAATTTCTTCACATGTTCTAATTCCAGATAAAAATAATATTAGATGTCCAAGTAAGATTACACAAAGAAACTCATGTGTTTTGTGATTACTTGCATTGATCATAGAAATTTGCTATGGAAGGAAAAAAGCAGGGACATGTGACATCCCAAATATGACAGGATAAAACATCCTTGACTCTATTTGAATTCAGGTGAGTGAAATCTCCAATCATGCAGTATCTGTTTCATAGCCCGACTCAGGAATAGTCAGGTGGGAAATATTCCTTTTATTTATTTATTTATTCATTCATTCATCCATCCATTCATTCATTCATTCATTTATGTATGTATGTATGTATGTATGTATGTATGTATGTATGTATGTATTTTTGCCTCAGTCACAATAAAGGTTTATTACGAAAACAGGCTGGTGTGGGGGTGGGTGGGGAAGGAATGGGACAAATGTGTACACACCTACATACATCCTGGCCAGCTGGGGAAGAGGTGAGCTTAGGTGATGTGGCTTCTTGGTATTGATGCCATACTCCCTGAGTGCGGGGGTCCGGTCTTCCATAGTCAAGCTATACTTTTGGTCTTTGCTCTTCCTCCTGGAACTGCCAGAGGCAGTGCCCTTCAACTTGTAGTGTGGTAAAGCATCATTGGCAATGTCAGAGATGAACTTCTAGGCTGCCAGGGAGATAAGCCAGAGAATTCCGGGATCAAAGGCTTCTAAACCAGCCTGGTTCAGGTAGTAGCCAGTAACAGCATCTGAAACTGTGGGTGTGTAGTCTTCCAGTTGCATAAGGAAGTCCACCAGGGGTGTACTAGACACAATGGGCTTGACTTCTCCATTGGCAGCATCAGATAACACATACACCCCACTAGACATGACTCCTTCAAGGGGGGCAGTATCCCCAACTGCAGACCCTGGGACCGAGGCCCAACAGTCAGATGTATCCCCCCAGCTGGGGCCAGGGCCTGCACCTCCCGTGGGGCTGGCCTTGCTCTCTGCTGCGGTGGGAGCCAAAGCCAGTGCTGGGGTCGGTGCTGGAAAGGGGATGGGATGGAGTCGGGACTGGGCCCAACGGGGCAAGGGCAGGGGCCAGGACCACCTCAGGGTCGGCTCCACTGCCACTCATGGCGCCAGGCAGGAGGCAGGGAGTGGGAATGGAAATAATCCTTTAAAGGGAACATAATGGGGATACTGAGCTAGCAGGATTCCCTACTAGATTGAAGCTAGAATTGTACCCTCAGCCTTTTCTTTCCACATGCAAATTATTATCAGCAGAGGATCCACATTCCCTCTGAGCAGCTAGTGTAATTTCTCTCAGATACTGATTTAATGCCAACAACTATGCCGAAAATGAAAACAAAGTTGAATGTGGTCACGTATGACTTTTTACCTTAAACAGAAAGTTTCAGTAATCACAGTTTAGTGCCAGATACAGTCATTTTAATCCTCATGCAGTTGCAATAAGCAGTAAAATTTGACCAGGACTCACATACATAAGGGATTCCATGTAAAATCTTTCATTCTCTAATTTTAAACTTATCCTTGTGTAAAAAGCCAATTGTTAGAAACCCTTTTTATCTGTTTACAACTTCTGAGCAAGTCATGTTCATTGTTTAGGAACTACATGACCCAAACTCGTTATTTTCCTGGGGCTGATGATCTTGCCCACTTAGATGATTTACAGGGGCCTTGGTAACTTTACAAAATAAGAGGAATCTGCATGGACCCCAGGGAGGGTTGCCCCTGTCTGCCAATACACAGGAGGACTGTTCTGAATGGGCAGAACCAATCTTGATAAAATTTTCACCTAATTCTGTCCTTTCCATACACAGTAATCAACGAACAATTTTAGGTTTTAAAATTAAAGCAGTAACCCCAAATAACTTAGTTAGCAATCCTACAATTTTCATAAGTTACAGCCAAAATGCTTGGGCTATAACCTCTTTAATAGGCAAAGGTGAAAATGTCTGGTTTTCTAAATGGTAATTATGCAACATTGGAAGACAGGGTTAGCAATTCTGACAAAGTACCACAATTGGTATTACATAATTTGTCTGACATTTTTTTAGTTTCAACAAAATTCAGATTTAAAATTGCTTTGTCTAACACCATTTCTGGCTCACAGTGGTCATTCAGTTTTCATAGTACAGGAGAATTTTACTATAATTTAGAAGCACAATAGTGACACAAACAGTAAATTTCAGATGACATTAATTACATTTCCCTGCTATCATTTATAATAAAACTTTTTAATTGAAGATTGGGCTTGCCAAATTCAGAAGCTGGATGGACTGTGATGTCTTACTCTCTTGGCCCATTTCCTACTCTCCCCACAGTTGCAGAGCCTGGTTGTGGGGGACTCAGTGATTTGGGAAGGTGCAGAAAGAAGGGACTAAGGACTGGGGAGTACTAGGAGCTTGTAGAATCCAGCATCTGAATTAAAGTTCTGGTGGCCTCTGAGGAGGGGAATTTGGTGGATGAGGAGTGTCCTTGAGGAATCTATGAGCCTCCTGATAGGGCTTGCTCAGCTTTAGGGAACTCGGAGCAGAAGATCCAGGCTCTGGTGGTATGGGAATAAAGACTGGGGAATTTGAGAGGAGACATTCTTCTGCTTGCCTAGAGGGGTAGACTTCAGGGTGCCCAGGGACCCAGTGCTATTGTCAGTGGGGCCCTGATATAGCTGTTATGCTTCCCCCTCCTTCCTTTTGCCAAATGTGGAAGGGGAAGCACTCACTTCCCTTAATCTGATCTTGGATGTAAGGAGTTAACAGAATCTGCTAAAATGTTTTTAGCTGTTCTAAATATTCAACAGAGCCCTGGCTTGGTGGTCAGAGTCAGTGTGAAAGATCTTAATAGTTCTAACTTTTACTCAAGTAAACTTCAAGTCTGTGTCCACTTCTTAAAATTCTCTTTGAAAGAGAGTGCTGTGTATCTGCCAGTCAAAGTGAGGGAAACTTTGGAAAAAGATCCACTTACGCCTAGTCACCTCCTCTTTACTGGGGAGCTCAAAACTGTGTCTCCAAGGTGTCTCTTTTTTAGATTTATGCATTTTCCCAATTTGTCTTAGTGCCAAATAGTATCTGACCTGTCTTAAACATCTAATTAGGAGTGACACAGTTCTGTCAAAATATGACCAGAATGCATTTAATTGCCTGTTGGTTGTACCTGTTACATAAAAATTTTTTTCTTTTAGGTGAGGCATGAAATGATTAAATGCTAGTCAACCTACCTCTGTGATACAAGGGGAAAAGTTTCCCTTTTTTCTCGTTTCATTTTCTTGTCTTTTTCCCCACCTCCAAAACCTGGTCCGGGTTAGAAGGTAGAAAAAGACATAATTTTACTAATAGCTTTCCACAATTTCCAAACTTTTAATACTTTCCTTAAACTTTCTACCCAAGCAATTCTCCTTCCTATATGTTCATTCTTTGTGGTGGGCCTTGATGAAAACCCCTTTAAAACTGCACATACCATATTTCTTTCTATTTTTGACCTGACACTGTCTCTAGCAATCATATAAACTAAACAGTAAAAGACTTGGCTCTCTCTCTCTTCCATCCATTCATTCCTCTGAAACTATGTAATCAGAGCTTGTGGGAGATGGGGAGGGAAAGTGATAACCACATGCCAAAGTTCAGCTGAACCAGGTTGGCTGAATTAACAGAGACACATTCATTCAGACACAGAGCATTTAGAGACAGAACATATACAGACAATAAAAGGAAGAATTCACAATCTCAGAGAGGATTGTCAGCAATCATCTGCACAAATCAGACACTTGTGCTTGGCTTTCCTGTTCATAATGGAGGTCACCTAAAACGTTATTTATGGTCTTGGAGACCAAGTTTCCTACGACTAAATCTCGGGGGTGAGGAGTTGACCCATCTTTTTGCCTGTAAGTCTTAGAGATATGCGTAGTAGGGAAGGGGTACCTATGGAACCTGTAGTCTATCTTGCCTCCTAGCATCCTAGAGAGTGAGTGAGCCCTCACGAATCCCTTACCAAGTTATCCCTTGTCTCATGGGAATTGTCCCAGAGTGTGTTGAAGGCTCCAGTTAAACCCCAGTAAACCTTCCTAGGTACTTAAAGCATGAGCTTCAACTACAGGTCAAGGAATGGGGGAGGGCTTGGGAAAGGGGAAGAAAAGGGAATCTTACCATGACCTGAAGAATGATTAAGACCTCAGACTGTTTACCATGTTTGGCATCAGAAATGTGATGAGGGCTGTAAAAGGCGGGGTTGAGAACCCCGCAAAGACAAGAAGTACCAGAAGTAGGTCACCTGAAATGAATTCATGTACTCAAGCATTCTTAAGATCAAGGTAAAGATTTATTATGCTTTTCAGTGGGCAAGAGATCTTAGGGATTCTGCAATTTGAATGGGGTGCAGGTAAAGTTTATACAGGATATTCTATAGTAAAACACGTGCCAAATATGTTATCTTGGTGATTCAGGGTACTATTAGGGAGTGGCTAAGTAGTGGTTAGTTTTTAAAGTAAAATGCGTTTTTGGTATCTACTGTGAAGGTATTTTACCCAGAGTTCATCAGGAAATAGCCCAAAGGGGTCTACATGGAGGTGTGGTTTTAGGCCTGAAAAGTCACTAAGTTAACCAAAAGTTCCTCAATATCTTGGTAGACAAGATAAATGTAAGGGAGTATATGTATGTCTAAGTCTAATATACATATGGTTGGTTAGTGAATAGGAAATGCTATTATGACAGAGTGCACAGCCTTTTCAGCCAGTACGCAGCTGGTTCAGAGTCATAAATTCTGTAGGTGCAGCTGACTACTGTAGCAGGAAGAGAGATAACCATTTTTACTGGGACAGATTATTCTTGGGCTGGGTAGAAACTGCCTGTGATTGTGTTTTGATGCTAGGGAGGAATGTAATTTTTAAAGAGAAAGATGATTTTAGAACTGGGATCCAAGTACAGGCACCCAAGCACCCCATCACAGGGATCATACAAAATAAGCACGTAAAACAACATTTAGGTAGGTGCTTAAGCACAAGCACCCATTCCCTCGAATGAATGAGGTCCATATCTTGGGGTAAAGGGCACAAGTTTCCTCTTCCATAGCTACTTCCTGCTGAGATTAGATGTAGAGTTGCCTGAGCCCCAAGTGGTCCTAATCGAGAGGTCACTTCTTTAGCTGACATCCATAGCTTGGTCCATGCCAGGTCCAGGGAAGACATATTACATTATATGTCGGGTGGCATCTGGCTTAAGTGATCAGGTATCTGCAGGTGGAGGCTACTGAGCCTGCAGAAAACGCATCTGACAAATAAGGTGAACAGATAAAAAGTCAAAAAGAAACAAGGAGACAATCACCAGAAACAGGGTAGGTGTAAGGTCAGTCATGGTTCTGGAGTCCACAAACCCACCATCATAACCTTATTCGTTGCTGTGTACTCTTTTCAAATTTGCAGTTTTGGGGTCATCTTTCTGGCTAGCAGTATACTTTCTTTAATCTGAGCTGGGGCCTGGCCATCCTCCAATTCATCCTGCGGGTGTGAAGAATCCAGATACAATGTTTCTAGAGGATCTGTAGGGGCAGTTCTCACTCTCGTGCCCAGTCTAGTATTAAGCCCCTTTTCTCAGAATATTCTGTATAGTTGATTAGTTGGAATGACATCTTTACTTCCAAAACCCACTCCTGCTCTCAAAAGAGGTAAAGTCAATTCTTTTCTTGTCAGTCTATTCTGACTTTGAATCTGCTGGCTATTTACTCTTTTGTCTCATTGAAATGCATCTTTTTCACTAATTCTCACCAACCAAGGTACCAATGATTCTCCCATCCTTTGGATGAACCAATTCAAGATATCTGTGACCTTTATTGAGTAAAATGCTCAATCACCTCCCCAAACACTGTGTTCCCCTTTGATTCTCCTGCTTCCTTCTTAGCCATGGCCAAACCTCAGTCTCCTCATTTGTTTCATTCTCCTCTCACATATCTTCCCGGCCTGTGGTAAGGCCAAATCAAGCCCAGCCAGTGCAAGGGCTGCTTTTACTTTCCTATTGTAAACTTTTCATCTCCTGTGAGCCAAACAAACAACTGCTTTTTCTCCTGCCACCTGAGATCCTCCAGCTTCCTCTGCTAAAGAATAGTTTCATTGCTGCAGCATGCAAGGCCTCTCATGCTAACCAGACAATTCTCTTTCCACCTGAGCCTTCTGCAATAGCTTGTCTCTGCTTTTACATATGATTTGATAGCTTCTTAACAATGCCCAGCTTCTTCTACATACTACTGCTATTTTCTTCTCTGGTTCTACTAGTATTCCCTGAAAACATCTTTCTAAGTCTCTATCCTCCCTTCTGAAACCTTGGCTCCCAGTTTTCACAAAGCCCTGTGCCTTTAGTCCATTCTCTTGCCAGGGAGGAATAAGGCAAATCCTCCCATCCTGGGACATCCATTTATTCCTTTGTCTCCTTTGTCTTTCTATTGCCAAATAGAAGTGTGATATTTCAAAATCCCATCCCTTTTGTCATGTGTGGTGCCCATGCAATATTCACAGTGCCCACAGTGGTCATGTGTATCCTGGAAAATTTCTGAATAGTAAACTACAATAGACTCTTCACGTGGAAGGCAGAACCAAAACATTTATTCAGACACCAGAAAGTCAAATCCATCAATGCAACAAAAATCTATAAACAACAATAATGCAAAGAACAACACCATCTCCAAGGCTTTCCCCCTGCTAGGCTCAACACAAAGTACCTCCATTAAACAAATCACAAGCAGGCTGTCTTAAAGAAATCACACACTCTCTTTCATTCCTAGTAGCAAGCAGCCTGCATCCTTCCTAGCTCCGACTGTTCTCTCCAATTATTTTCTCAGCTCTCCTCTGGCTCTGCCTTTTCCTGTTCCACCCATTCAGCAAACTCTTCATGTAACTAAAACTCATGTAACTCAGGCTTCCATGTGACCCAGACAGGTAACATGTGCTTAGTAATGATTATAAAAGATCTTCCCATTTAAATTATCATTACACTCAGTGTTTAGGAGACTCTGAAGGAGAGTGTGGGAGAGAAAAATTTTAAACTGTTTATTGAACTGAAGGTCTACTGAGCCACTGTGCTGACCTCATTGTTGTATGACTGTGATACCTGGACCACGGCAATACCAATGCCATGTAAGGAAACTGAATTTCTTCTATTTGAGCTGTCTTAGGGAAATTCTCAACATTGCTTGGTAAAAGAAATTACTGGCCACAGAGGATTTTTTCTTGAGTTGTCTATCAAGCATTTAAATTCTATTACAGAGAGTTCAACTTTTATTGACTGAACACATTGCTCAATTGCCAAAAGTGCATTTTTTCTTTTCTTTTTTTAAATTGAATTATTTTATTTGTTTTCAATGTTCAGCAATAACTTCCATATATCTTAAATTTTTTCCACTCCCTCATTACTCCCTCCCTGAGATGGCATACAATCTTATATAAGTTCAATACATACATGCCTATTAAATGCATGTTGCATAGAAGAATTAAAATGAATGGGGGAAGGCATAAAACAAAACAAAACATAAGAAAATACAAAAGAAAATGGTCTGTTTCTGCCTGCAATCCAATTCTATAGTTCTCTCTGGATGTGAAAGGTATTTTGCCTCAGGAGTCCATTGGTGTAAGGGGCGCTGACCGCCACACCATCTGGGATGCTACACTGATGGACATCAGGTAAACTGAGTCCAGAGCAGGGAAGGGTGAACAAGATGGCGCTGGAAGGGACAGCCCCACCCCTGGTTTGTTTTTGTTACTATAGTTCCAGCTTGTATTCATTACTATAGTTTTGGGTTTGTTTGTGTATGTTACCATGGTTCATTGGGCTGGCTGGCAGAGACTATATAATCAGAGTGCTTGCTTGAATAAATCAGAGTTGCTTCATGACCCACTCTCCCGCCTCATTCTTTTACTCGAGAGCTCCACAGGAGGTCGAGCAGCCTGCTGGCCAGGCATAAGACTTGCTCCTCTCAGTTTGCTATGCCGTTATCATAGCACATTGGAAATTTCTTGAGTTCATGCATTTCAATGAAGTGCTAATTCTACCAGAAAAATTCATTGCACACTGTGGTTGCTGCTGTGTACAAAGTTCTCCTGGTTCTGCTCCTTTCACTCAACATCAGTTCATATAGGTCTTTCCAGGCTTCTCTGAAGTCTTCTTGTTCATCGTTTCTCATAGTACAATAGTATTCCATTACATCCACATACGAAGACTTCTTCATCCCCCAATTGATGAGCATCCCCTTGATTTCCAGTTTTTGGCTACCAGAAAGAGCACTCCTATAAATATTGTTGTACATGTGGGACCCTTTTCCATTTCTATGATCCGTTTGGGATACAGTCCCAGAGGTGACATTTCTAGGTAAAGGGGAGGTACATTTTTGTAGTCTGTTAAGCATAGCTCCAAGTTGCTCTCCAGAATGGTTGGATCAGTTCACAGCTCCACCAACAATGAACTAATCTTTCAACTCCCCACATCTTCCATCTTCCTCTTTTGTCATGTTAGCCAGTCTGACAGGTGTGATGTGGTACCTCAAAGTTGTTTTGATTTGCACCTCTCTAATCAATAGTGATTTAGAGCAGTTTTTCATATGACTATAGATAGCTTTAGTCTCTTCCTCTGAAAACTACCTGTTCATATCCTTTGACCATCTATCAATTGGGGAATGACCTGCATTCTTGTACATTTGACTCAGCTCTCTATATATTTTTAGCAATGAAGCCTTTATCATAGACACTAATTGCAAAAATCCTTTCCCATTTTTCTGATTCCCTCCTAATCTTGGCTGCATTTGGTTTGTTAGTGCAAAAATTTTTCAATTTAATGTAATCAAAATTATTCATTTTGCACTTCATAATGTTCTCTATTTCTTGCTGGGTCATAAATTTCTCCATTCACCATAAATCTGACAAATACTCTATTTGTTGCTCCTCTAATTTGTTTACAGTATCAGCCTTTATAACTAGATCATGTATCAATTTGGACTCGATTTTTGTGTATGGTGTCAGTCATTGGTCTATGCCCAGTTTCTGTCAAATTGTTATCCAGTTTTCCAAGCAATTTTTGTCAAACAGTGAGTTCTTATCCCAGAAACAGAGGTCCTTGGATTCATCAAACTGAACAATCATACATTCATTTACTACTATGTCTTGAGTACCTAAACTATTCCACTGGTCTACCCCTATATTTCTTAGTCAGTACCAAGTGTTTTTCTTGATTGCTGCTTGATAATACACTTTAAGATCTGGTAGGCCTGGCCCACTTTCCCTAGTATTTTTTTCTTTATTTCCCTTGATATTCTGGACCTTTTGTTTTCCAGATGAATTTTGATATTATTTTTTCTTGCTCTAGAAAAAATTATCTGGTAGTTTGATTGGGATGGCACTGAATAGGTAAATTAATTTGTGTAGAATTCTCATTTTTATTACATTAACTAGGCCTACCCATGAGCCACTGTTGTTTTGCAGTTACTTAGATCTGACTTTATGTGTGCAAAAAGTGTTTTATAATTGTGTTTGTATATTACCTAGGTTTGTTTTGGCAGGTAGACTCCCAGATACTTTATAGTGTCTACTAAAGCTTTAAGCTGGATTTCTCTTCCTATCTCTTGCTGTTGAACTTTGTTAGTAATATATTGCAGTGCAAATGATTTATGTGGGTTTCTTTTGTAACTTCCAACTTTGACAAAGTGTTTTATTATTTCAAGTAGCCTTTTACTTCTTTCTCTTGAATTCTTCAAGTATGTCATCCCATCATCTGCAAAGAGTGATAATTTAGTTTCTTCCATCTCATTTACATTGTCAAATTTATGGAAATAAAGTTGGGTAAAGTAATTTCTAATTATTGTTTTAACTTCCTCTTCATTGGAGGTGAATTCACCCTTTTCATTTTTGATTGTGGCAATTTGGTTTTCTTCATTCTTTCTTTTAATCAAATTGACCAAAAGTTTATCAATTTTATTGTTTTTTTTCATAACACCAACACTTAGTTTTATTTATTAATTAACTAGTTTTCTTAATTTCAATTATATTAATCTCTTCTTTGGTTTTCGGTATTTCCAATTTGGTATTTACTTGGCGATTTTCAATTTGCTCTTTTTCAAGCTTTTTCAGCTGCATGCCCAATTCATTTATCTCCTCTTTCTCTATTTTATTCACGTAGGCATTCAAAATTACATAACTTCCTCTAAGAATTGCTTTTACAGTATCCCATAAGATTTGGTAGGTTGTCTCATTATTATCATTCTCTTGAATGAAGTTGTTTATTGTTTCTTTAATTTGTTATTTAACCTTCTCATTTTGGGGGGATTAGATTGTTTAGTTTCCAATAAGTTTTTGGTTTATATTTCCATGCATTTTATTGCATAGAAGTTTGATTGTATTATAATCTGAGAGGGATGCATTGACTGTTTCTGCCTTTCTGCACTGGATTGTGAGGCTTTTATGCCTAGTACATGGTCAATTTTTGT
Source organism: Notamacropus eugenii (assembly GCF_028372415.1). NCBI lineage: Eukaryota > Metazoa > Chordata > Mammalia > Diprotodontia > Macropodidae > Notamacropus > Notamacropus eugenii. The sequence continues at coordinate 7,264,297 of NC_092876.1, read as the reverse complement.
ATATGTGCCATGTACCACTAAGAAAAAGGTATATTTTTTTCTATCCTCATTCAGTTTTCTCGAGAGATCTGTCATATCTACCTTATCCAGAATTCTATTCACCTCCTCAACTTCTTTTATTTATTTTGAGGTTAGATTTATCACTTTCAAAGAGGGGGAGTTTCAGGTCCTCCACTAGTATAGTTTTGCCATCTATTTTTTCCTATAGCTCCCTTAACTTCTCCTCTAAGAATTTGGATGCTATACCACTTGGAGCATCTATGTTTAGTAATGACATTGCTATGTTTATGGTGCCTTTTAGCAGGATATAGTTTCCTTCCTTATCTCTTTTTATTGGATTTATTTCTACTTTTGCTTTTTCTGAGATTAGGATTGCTACTCCTGCTTTTGTTACATCAGCTGAAGCACAAAATATTCTGTTCCAACATTTTACTTTTACCCTATGTGTACACCCCCTTTCAGATGTGTTTCTTGTAATCAACATATTGTTGGATTATGGTTTTTAATTCATTCTGCTGTCCATCTCCGTTTTATGGGAGAGTTCATCCCATTCACATTTACAGTTATGATTACCATCTGTGTCTTTCCCTCCATTTCCTTTCACTTTGTTTATGCTTTTACTTCTCCCTTCCCCTCCACAAGAGAGTTTTAATTTTTGACCACTGCCTCCCTCAGTCTTGTCTCCCTTCTTTCAGCCCTGCTCCCTTTTAATCCCATTTTCCCCTACTACTTCTTCCTTCCCTTTTAGCTTCTCATCCCTTTTATTTCCTCCTTCCTCTCCTATTGCCTATAGAGCTAATTGTATTTCTATTCTTAGCTGAGTGTGTTGTACCCTCCTTGAATCCAATCAGATGAGAAAGCCTCTCAAACAATGCTCATTTCCCTCTCCTCTTTTCCTCTACTGTAATATATTTTTGTTTCTTTTCCTGTGATGGAATCCATTTTTTTCTGTCTACTCCTTTTCACATCTCCCATTACAATCCTTTCACACCCTTAAGTCACATGTGTTATCATCATATAATTTAATTTATATCCACTCCCTCTTTGTGTATATGTCCCTTTTACATGTCATAATAAATATACAATTCTCAACATTAACAAGTATGATCTTCCCTTACAGGGATGTAAACAGTTTCCCTATATTGTGTAACAAGATTTTTCCCCCCCTGTTTACCTTTTTATGCCTCTCTTGAGACTTGCATTTGCAGATCAAATTTCTATTGAGTTCTGACCTTTTCACCAGGAAGCTCTGGAAATCCCTCATTTCATTGAATGTCCACCTCCTTAACTGAAATATTATGCTCAACTTTGTTGCATAATTAATCCTTGGTTGTAGTCCCAGCTCCTTTTCTTTATGGAATATTGTATTCCAGTTCCTTCAGTCTTTTAATGTAGAAGCTCCAAGGTCCCGTGTGATCCTGACTGTATGCCCCTGATATTTGAATTGTTTCCTTCTGACTGTCTACAGTATTTTCTCCTTCACTTGATAGTTCTGGAATTTGAAAATGATATTCCTTGGTGTTTTTAGTTTGGGATCCCTTTCAGGAGATGAATGCCAGATTCTTTCGATGACTATTTTGCCCTCTGCATCTAGGACTTCTGGGCAATTTTTCTTGATGATTACCTAGATGATATTTTCCAGGCTCTTTTTTTATCATGACTTTCTGGTAGACCAATAATCCTTATATTTTATCTCCTGGATCTGTTTTCCATGTCAGTTGTTTTTCCAATTAGATATTTTGCATTTTCTTCTGTCTTTTCATTCTTTAGTTTCTGATTGACTGAATCCTGATGTCTCATAGATTCGTTAGCTTCTACTTGCCTGATTCTATTTTTTATCAATTTTTTTCTTCAGTTAACTTTTGCATCTCCTTTTCCATCTCTCCATTTGTTCCTTTTAGGGATTTATTTTCTCCAGTTAGGTTTTGTGCTTTCTTTTACATTTGTCCAATTGTCCTTTCAAATTTTTCTGTGATTTCTTTTTTCATATTTTTAAAGTCATTGGTCAGTTTTTCTTTTATTTTTCTAATTTGTGCTTTCAAATCCTTCCTGAGCTCTTCCAAGAAGGCTCTTTGTGCTTCAGATCAGTTCATATTCCCTTCTGAAGTTTCAGATAGGAGTATAGACTCAGTGCTGACTTCTTTGGTATTTGTGTTTTGGTCCTTGTCCACATAGAAATATTCTATACTCTTTTCTGTTTTGCTTCTTACTCATGATAATAACAGTTTTCCCGACTTTTAAAGTAGATCTCTGCATCTGGGGTGCAGGGAGCTCTGTCACACAGTTCTTGTGCCTAATGTTGTGGCCTCTGGTTCTTTCAGCTAGAAGCTCAAATGCTGCAGCTTATCTGGTGCTGAGCTGGCTGGTGCTTGAAAGCAGAGGTCTTTTTGGGTTTCCCCACAGTCATCCTGGAGTTAGCTCATTAACTGTGCGGAAGGGATGATCTGGACACAGGAGGTCTCCTCTGCTGAGCTAGAGCATAGACAAGCTCAGCAGTTGGTGGTCCCATCTGCCCTAGTGCCTCCCTGATTCCCTTCGTGTGCTGAGGCATGCCTAGGATCCTGGTGTTGGCAGTTGTTGCCTTCATCCCCTTGAGGCTCAGGGTCTTCTCCCAGTTTGTTGAGGTGGGGTTGTCTGGGACAGGTTTGATCCTGCACTTGTCCCCTTCAGTCAGGGCAAGAGAAACCTTCTTCAGTGATCTTTTTAGCCTCATGGGCTAAGAGTCTGTTTACCCCTTTTGCTGCTCCCACTGTTTGAGGTTTTTTTCCTGGGCAGATATTCTCTGGGCTCATGATGGTCAACAAGGTGAGGGAGATAGTAATTACCAATCACCCAGCCATCTCAGTATATTTTTTCTTAAAGACTATTTTATAGAGAATTCATTCAAGGTGAGTGCTCACATAGAGGTCAGAAAAAAATATACAAGGGTACTCTAAAAGTGTATCTGAAAAACTTTGTAATTAACTGTGAGACATGTGAGAGACTGAAATAGTAGCACCTAATGAGATGTTCCTGCTTTGAAGAAGGCACTGTGCTCTGTGAACAAGGCAGAATTGCAGTAGCTCCAAAGAAACAGGACATTTGCAAAATTTGAGACATCTCCACTCCAAAAGTTCTTATGGAATATTTGTATCTGATCCGAGATCATATTGGTCTCATCAAGTATAGTTGGACACACTATATCTTAAATCGAATGTATTGATGCCATTTAAGACCTCTTCAGGTACAAAGAACAAAAACCAACCAACCACTCAATCAATACCCAATCAAATAAGATGTGAAAATTTTCCATCCCCATCTTAGCTGAACACACACACACTCACATGTACATGCACAGACATGCACACACACCTTTAAAGTGTGTTTTTCTTTTTATTTCTCTTTTGTTTGTTTAAGTGGTTTGTTCCTTACAATTACTATCAATCCTTCCAATTTTTCGGATTGATTGAACATTTAAAAGTGTAATACTCATAACATATATAAATAGTCCACCAAAGCTAATTCCCACAACACTCAACCCTAAATCTGTATCTCTTTCTTCATTTAAACTACATCGTCTCTCAGGAAGTGAGCACTGATCTTCATCTTGAGAACTTGGACTTTACGATTTATTCTTGCATTGTTCAGAGTTCTAAAGTCTTTCAAAATTGTTTTTTCTTTATGTATATATATGTATATATATACATATATATGAAATCCTCCTTGCTCAGCTCACTATACTTTGAATCAATTTGTTAAAAATCCTTCCAATTTCATATGAATTTGTTCATTTCATAATTTTTATGTCATAATATTATTCCATTCCATCCATACACCAAAAATTTTAATAGGTAGAAAGCCCTAATTTTCTTGTTTTGGGCTAATACATAATCAATTGAAAAAAACATTCTTTAAAATATCAGTCATATCCTATTTCTTTGACATTTTTCATGTTTAGACTTATCAGTGTCATTTCTGGGACAAAACATGTTAATGGTTTCATTACTTCTGGAAAAGAGCTCCAAATTACTTTTCTTGTATTGTAGGACCAATTGAGAGTTCAACGTTTAGTGCACTGAAGTGCTGGTTTTCCTGAATTCTCTCCAACATTTGTTATCTTAGGAAGTTGGGTGGTGCAGTGGATAAAGTGTTGGACCTGGCATCAGGAAATCCTCAATTCGAGTCAAGTTTCAGACACTTGACGGCAGGATGACTCAAGTGCATGTGACTTAACCTATTTTTGCCTAACCACCTTTCTCTGTAAGATTGAGATAACAGTAGTACCTACCTCCCAGTATATTTTTGGGGGCAGGGAAATGTATCAGTAAGCACCCCAACACACAAATAGGGGCCTGCTATCACAGATTCTTAGATCTGCTTTCATGAAAGGAAGATAACTTTTGAGGGGTTAACAATCTCTTTAATCAAACACATGTATCATTTCTTTATCAGGCACATATATCATTCCCCTAGTTCAGGGAATTTAGCACCCTGAACTTCAAAGAAAATACAGAGAAATCAAGGATCAACAGACATGGTTTCCTCTGCCTGACCATCACAAATCAACAGACAGGTCCAACTGTCTGAGCATAGTTACCAGAGAGGGAAGCACCAAAATCTGGGTTTTCAAAGCCAGGGGGTTCCTGAGTGGCCTCCCAGCATTCTCATCTGGCCAAGCAAGCACTTCCAGTCAGTAAATCCCAAAGTGAAACCTAAACTCAGAGTATTTAAGCCTTTTTTTAGAGCCAGAGGGCATCACAACCTTTGAGAAATAGTGCCTTATTAAATAAAATGCTTGGGCCTTCCCATAAATTTTTCCTAATGCAATTTCCCTTAATGGGCAGGTCCATTAATGGAGGGGAAGGTCTTTAATCACATTAAAATAATTACAAATACAAAATAAATACAAATGCATACTGTTTCTACTTAAATAAACTCTTGTTTCTTTACCTCACTCCTACTAAAGACTCTTGCTTAATCAAAGCAAGATTCGATAAGACGCACTAAATTATACTAAAACAAAAACATCAAAAGATCTTATTTTGTTTGCTACCACACTCCACCCTTCCAGGATCCCTGGTCTTGCAATCTAAATGGTCATGGATTCTGGAACCAATAGCAGCATTATACTTCTTGATTATACTAAAATAAAAACAGAAACAGATCCGAGTTTGCTTCCACTTACAATATCCACCTTTCTAAGATTCTTGACCTTAGAGGCATTATACTTTGTTATCCCAAATCTAGGTGATTTAAGCAGGTCACATGGAAAACTTGTATCTGAATAAGCATTAACATTTCTTTAATAAATACAACATAGTTCTGACAAAACAAACACATCATTGTACTAGTAATTTAAATGGAAAGATCTTTGTCATTCATTAATAGGCCCATGTGGTTTGCTTAAATAACCTGGAAGCCTAATTTACATGTGGTGGGAGGAACTTGCTGAACAGGAAGAATAGGAAGGGTGGAGCAGAAGCAGGAGGAAATGGGTGAGTATGTTCCTAGCAGAGGGGAAAAGATGCAGGAAGGCACCTGTGACTCAGGCTCATGACTGTTTGCTTGTGAGAAGGCCCTGCCTGGGGTGGGGGGAGGTTTGGGAATGTCTTTGCTCTCTGTGGTGATCATGTTTATTAACTTCTTGGTCTCCATTATCGATTTTACTTTCTGGTTTGGGGATTTGGCTTTCTGGTGTTAAAATAAATGTTTTTCTTTTGCCTGGTTTTGGGCCCAGGCAACTCTTCACTTCTGTTCCTTTCACCTCTCCAATGTTGTCCCAATGATAGTTCTCCACTTTTGCTTTCACTTCACCAAGGTTGACACACTGGCAGTTTTCCACTTCTGCTGAATCAATAAGAAGGCAGTTTTCTGCTGGGGTTCCAGGGCTCCATTCCAAGCTCTCACTACTCTGGTCTGGTTTCTGAATACAATATACTTTCAAGGCCTTCACTCCTCCAGCATCATCAGGAGCTGGACTAATGCACTAGACTCTAGGCTCTAGTGGCCATCCCCACTTCTCAGGACTCCACAGAACCATGGGAACCTCAAGTGGGAAAACAGCAATTATCTCAGTCCCAAAAAACCCCATAATTTTCTTTTAATTTGTGCAGATCTTTCCAACTATTCCACAAAGTATCAGTAAGCACCTCAACAAACACAGGGGGCCCTGCTGTCACAGGTTCTTAGATCTGCATTCATAAAAGGAAGGTAACTTTCAAGGAATTAACAATCATTTGTATGAAACACATGTATCATTCCTTTAACCAAACACATGTGTCATTCACCTAGTTTCAGGAGAGTCAGCACCCTGAACTTCAAAGAAAATACAGAGAAATCAAGAATCAATAGAAATGGCTTCCTCCGCCTGATCATCACAAATCAACAGACAGATTTAACTGCCTTACCATAGTAACAGAGAAGGAGGCACTAACATCTGGGTTTACAAAGCCAGGCAATAACAAAGATATTAGAATGGTTTTCATTGGCTTCTCCAGTGTATCCATTTTGTTAGGCAACCAGAGGTTAAGGGACTTACCAGGATTACACAACTAGAAAGTGTTTTTGAACTCAGGTTTTTCTGACCCCAGGCCTCGTATTCTATCCACTGAACCATGAGGTGTCTCTAAAATACAGATAATATTTTATCTTGCAGCAAAGTCACTCAACTCACAGATACCATTACATATGGTTATATTGATAATGCATTTTGATTATTGTTAATGTAATTTTGCTCCTTAATGGGAAGCTCCTTCTCATCCATTAATAGGGCCATGTGACCTGCTTAAAGCACATGGAAGCCTGAGGCACATAAGTCTAAGTCACATGGAACAAGAAGGGATAGAGCAGGAAAGATGGAACAGGAAGAGACAGAGTTAAAGCAGAGCTGAGAGGAAGTTAGTCAGAGAGCAATTAGAGCTGGGAAGGACATAGGCAAGCAGGGAGATGGCTAGTGTGAGTGAGAGAGCTTGTTTGTGATTTTGCTTATGGGAGCCTGTTTGTGGGAAGGCTTGATAATGTGTATAGACTTCTTGGTTACAATGATGGATTTCTCTATTACTGTGATGGATTAAGTTTTTTGGTTTTTAAATAAATGTTTTGGTTCTGTCTTCCCTATGGACAGTCTGTTGTATTTTGTGATTTAGAATTGCACCAGCATATTCATGGCTGTTTATGGTGCTGTGAACACTGCCTTGGTACTACAATGGTTCTGTGGCTTGTTTCTATTTGGGTTTTGCATTGTTGGTCCAATGAAAGGAAAAGTGGTTCTGAAATCAGGAGATATGAGTTTAAGAAATAACTATGTCACTTGTATTAGTGTCATCAAAAGCATGACACGTGATGTCTGCACAAGAAGACTCTATTTTAAAAGAGGAAAGAGTTTGAATATATGGTCACAGAGATCCTTTCTAGCCCTAAGTTCTAAGATCCTTAGATTCCACCGTTCTTACTCCTCTCCCACCAGCTTCTGAAAGGCACTTGTTTGTCAGCATGTTAGGCAAAATGCTAAGAATGGGTATGATTGAAGACAGTGGGGCATAGGAGACACTGCTTCCTATGCCACAAAGCATACCAATATTTGAGGACTTGGGAGTCAGAGAAGATCAGTACAAAAGGGCTGATGGCTGGGAACCATGCTGCTAGGAGGTCTAGAGTGGCCACGATCCAGTGCTCATGCTTGTTCATTTTATACTGGTACACTGACAAGCTAGAGCTAATGGAATAAAAGGAGACATATGTACTCACAAGTAGGAGGATAGCCTGGGTGACTTTTTTCTCAGGGAAAGTTCTGGAACAGAGATGAGGACTGTGAATATGTTTCACTTGATTATGGTGTCTGTATAGGAGAATCACTAAGTAGGCACTGGAAAAGATCATGAAACCCACACACATAACATCAGGCATAAAAAAAATAATTGCAAAAAGTTCATCAGTAAAAGAGTCAGGAGTTGAAGTTGAACAATATCCTAGATTCCGAATTTTTGTATTATTAGTGAGATACCTTGAGTTATGCATAGTCCCAAGCAAAGTGAAATTTATCAGCAGGTGGAAGCACCAACAGATGAAGCAGGAGGGGGCAACATACTTTTGGGCTTGGATTTTGAGTTCTGCCCACTTGGAGTTACTGGGACTGATGGTGATGACCTGAAAACCACTCAAGAGGCAGGTGATACTGAGACAAACATTGTGAGCCACATTATAGAAATGAATTATAAATTTACACCCAATGGGATCCAAGAAATTTTTAAAGCCCAAACAGACTATTATCTGAGGGATTCCCTTGAAGAGTAGCACTTTTGAATTTGCCAAGGCTAAGTGGACAAAAAGGTATTGTATGGGCCTCAGCCTTTGGCCAGTGAGTAAAGTGAAGGTGTATAGGCCCAGGAGAAAGAAATTTCCAAGAATGCCAACTCCCACCTGAATTAGGAAGAGAATGACCAACACTGTGTCACTGAGCATCATGTTCTCCAAATCTTAGGAAGAATTGTGGCCAATGCTGAAAAATCCTAGGAGAAAATGAATGATATGTTAAATTTCTGAAAGGTCTTATCCAAGATAATTGGGGTCTGTTTGGGGAACACTGGGATAGCCTATGTGTTGGGCTGAACTTTGATATAATTTAGCTTAGTGGCATGGAGATCACTGACACTGGTTTGTATTTTTCTATATTTTTTCTTGGTAGCCAGGATGTGAAAATTAGCAAAATATTGAGAAATATCATAGATATGATACCTAACATTTTTCTTACAATGCCTACAATGTTTTCTTTTGGGGCTTTGGACCCTGCTGCTGAAAGAATGAATCCATAAGTTAAATTCCAAAAGTGTAGCTGTGTAAGAATAATTTCAAGATGCATTATTAAAATATGATGAATAAAAATAACAGGTTGAAATGAGAATTTTCCACAGAAAATCATTTTACCCTGGGCAACACAAGTACTTTTCATATACTCAGTATTTCCTTTTCAACATTATAATAAGTCTTTATGGTGTTCAAATGACATAATATGAAAGTGATTTCCCACATTTAAGGCACTATAAAATGTATTAATTCTAATTACTTTTTATTTTTATTAATAATAATCTAACAACTTATGCTTAGAAAAATGATGACCTTTAAGAGCTGGGACATGTGGGAGAAGATATATTATTCTATTTTTGTTGCAATAAAGATAGTCAGAAATGTTTCAAACCAGAAGTTGAAATTATTTTAGAAATCTCATTTAGCCAAATAAAATCTCTTCTGAAAAAGGAAATGTTCCTATTTGCTCCCAAAAGATTATCAGATGCTTAATTCTAACTAAATACCGAAGCAATCAATAAGACCACTTATTTTATAATGCTTTTGCAAATTTGTATATTGACATAAAATAATATCAGAGTTGTATGACAAAAGACAAATGTAAAGACCCAAGTGGTTAATAAATAAGCATCTGTTAAATGCAAGTTATATGCTAGGTAATGTCCAAGGTTCTTGGGATGCCAATGAAAGATATAATTCTGACCTTCAATTAACTGAAGGTCTTTTAGAATATAATATAGGGAGACAGAGCCAAAATGATGGAATGAAAGCAGAGAGTCACCTTTCCTTCAACCCCCTCAAAATACCTTTAAATAATGACTCTAAGGAAATTCTAGAGCAGCAGATCTCACAAAAAGAGGGAAACAATTTTCCAGAACAAGCCAGTTTAGAAGGTCAGCAGAAAAGATCTGTTGCACCATGGTGAGAGAGGAGTTCAGTCCAGTACAGGCTTCACCAGCCATCGCTGACCAGAAGCAGGATTTGGGGTTACCAAGCCGGTAACAGCAGCTGCTTTCAGATCTCTCAGCCCTCAAATGGCAAGGGGCTCAGACTTTGAGTCAAAAGGAGATTTACAGAGGTCCCTCGGCTGACACCAGGGCCAAGACTCTCTTCCCTTGCCTATACCTGAGTCTGGATCACAGACATGGGTCTCAGTCCCAATGCAAAGAGGAGCACTAGCACAGCTGAGAATGTGGCCACAAGGCAGCAGGGACCCTGGTTATAGTTGCAGGGTTGAAAAGTATGCTAATGGTTGTTCACAAACTAGTGCACAGCACGGGAGAGTCGTAAACACCCCTTTCTCCAGATCATACCACCGTGAAAGATCCAAAAACTTTTACCACTCCCAAAATTACCTCTGAAAAGAGTTTCACAAGAATACATGAAAATGTCAAAAATAATGTAAATGAGAATTATAGTACTATGCGCAGCATCTTTCTTTTTTTAAGACAAAAGTAGAGAGGCAGAAATATGGCAAAATAATAAGAAAAAGAAAGAATGCAACAGCAACAATAACAATAAACAACAAATGCATCCCTTATACAACTGAACTATTCTACTACTTCTGTATGTAACTCATTTCATACAGATGTAGAAGTAACTTTGGGTTCTCCTTGTCTTTGTGAGTAGAAAATGTCGTCTATTATATTGGACCACTCTGAAAATATTCAACAGATTCCTAGATACAGAATGAATGCTTTCTTTGGGTATGGCAACCAATAAAATGTAGAAAATACATAATATTGCTCATCATTGTCCAATAACTTCTGTTTCTATGGTGACAATGAGAAAGTTAGGGACAGGAGGGCTACATATGTTAACAATTAGAAAAGTTTTAGACAACCTGCAACCATTAACTTCCATCTTGTTGTTCTAATTTTGTGGTGTTTGTTCAGTTACCAGAAAGGGTTGTATCAATGGATTGTATCAATCTTGACATCCTTGCTATAAACGAAACCAGTATGATGTGGATAGAAACGGTGCCCTAAGAGTTAAAATAATATTGATTGAATTTGTGAAGCCCTTGGTGCCCTAAAGTCTCCCCTTACCACAATTTCCCCTTATCCTGGACCAAAAGTATCCCTGTCCCCATCCCTCATCCTGGGGAATGAGATTTCCTTATCTTGTGTCATTCATAATCCTCACCCTGTGCTTTTATCCTGCAACACTTCTTTATCTTACAAGACTTACTAGATCTCCAACCCCCACAAGGAAACCCCAAAATCATCCTATATAAGTCTGATCCTTTTCCTATATCACTGCCTTTGTTTAGCTCCTTGATAAATCTTAGGTCTGCTGCTTTTGCATCAATAAAGCTGCCACTGGCTACAGAGAAGGTCTAAGTGAATTCATTCACATTTTGAACCAGCTTTCTCATCTCTCTCTCTTCAACAAGAAGACAAAAAGGAAATTGGAGTTAGATGAAAGCCTGGGTCTCAAGTTCTCCATGAAGATATGTAGTAGGTGACAAAATGTATCCATGGACAGGAAACATCACATCATAGGCACATTATCATCTTGTACTGCAGTACTCACAGTATATATTAACAGTAACATCGTAAATAGTTGGAGTCTTATTATAGAGGTTAGTAAAAAATAGGAGGAAAGATAAGAAATGATATTTACAGGAAGAAATAGATGAGTGAGGTTTTGCTACTGTTACTGTTGTTGTATTCTTGATGTTTTTGTTTGATTGATTGTTTTCATATAAGATATGAGGATGTTTGTAGGCACTAGGGGAGCAGCCAGAATATGAGGAGAGATTGAACATAAGTGAGAGAATGGGGATGAGAGAGGGGACCATTTGTGAATGTAGAAATTTTGGTTTAAGAAGAAGAAGGATTACCTCTTAATGTGAGATGAATAAAAGAGGAGAAAAAAATGGAAGGTATTCAAGTGGATTGAAATTAGAAAGAGGAGGTAAGAAAAAGCCCTTGGATAATGGTCCCTTTTTCAATAAAAAAAGATGCAAAAGTGTCATCTGAAAGAGGAGGGGGAGGGGAGCTATGGGATGTTTGAGGTGTGACGACAAGTTTTACTAATCTTGTGAGTGGGAAATTGAGTCAACTAGGAAAGTATAAAAGGATTGCCTTGCTGCAGTAAGGGCCCAGTTAAGATTACATAACGCAAATGAGGTAGGAGAGCTAAATAATGTTCCCTCATTTAGTTCAGTCCCTTTATTTTTGAAGAAGGGAAAATGAGATTGAAAAGGGTTAAGTGAGTTGTCTAAGAATATATGGACAATAAAGATCAGATTTATAAATTGACAAACATAAAAATTCACACAAAAGCAGAATAAGGAGTTAAAATGAGAAATAAATCTACATTTTGAGAGAAAATTAACAACTAAAAATAGTTCTGAAGAAAAATAATAATTATTATTGCAGTTAATCTTTATACAGTTCTTACTATATACTGATCATTTTACAATTATAATCTCATACATCTGCGCGAATATTATCTCATAATGCAACAACCTTGGTGGTGTTAAAGATAAGGAAACTGAAGCAAATAAGTTCAATGATTTGCTCAGAGTCGCACAGCTAGGACAAAAGTGTCTGTGGATGTATTTGAACTCAGGTCTTCCCTACTCCAGACTCAGTGCTCTAATCCACCATGTCAACTAGCTAAGTTTACCTTAATGATGAATAAAATTAGAAATAGAGTGAATGAAATGTGACCCTATTTATAGCAATTGTTGTACACCATTTTTAGTTATGAATAAATTATCATGATAAAAAGACAGAAGAGCCCCAATATAGTGCTTGTCAGTAAATGATTCATCACAGAGCAGAGAAAGTCTGTCAGGAGAAAAACATGTTTAAAGTTGTGGAGAAGCTTTAAAGATACAAAAGTGATGGACTGGGTAATGGAACTTCTTATTAACAAAAGCAAAAACCTATTTGCTTTTACTTCTAGCTTCTGTGAAAGAAGAATGAAAGAGACGTCAGATCAAAGAGAGTTAGCAAGAGTATCAATGGATGAAAGAGACTAGAGGAATAAGAACCTGGTGAAGACTGAACAAGGACAAGTAAAAGTTAGGTGCCAAGAAATGAAAGCTGGAAAACAGGTAGGAGGGAAATGTGAAGATGAATCAAACTGATGGATTAAATTAGTGGATATGGCAGATTAGAAAAAGAGAGGATAAACTGCTGCCAGCCTTAAGGAGTAATAAAAATGGTGATAAAGTTGTTATGGAAACCAAGGAAAAGACATTGAGTGAGGCTCGAAAGGGAATTAAAAGATAAGCATTGACTGCAAACATTTTTTAGCCAAGGGATGTTGAAATTTCACTTATGAGGGGTGATGAGGTCATAAAGTAGGAGAGAGAATCTCAAGAAGACAAGGATTCATTAAGATACCACAAAAAAGTTCCAAGAAGGTCTGTTGCACAGCCTTTTCAAGATCCCTTTCCTGTACCTAGACAGTCAGCACCTGAACAATAGTCTACTTGACTTCTGGAAGAGATTTTCTGCTCTTAAGCTACTACGTATAAAACTGAGATATAAGAATGTACTCACCTCATAGATCTCTGCTTCTAGAATGGAGGAAGGAGCTGCACCACAGTATGCTCATTTGTGTGTGTGCGTGTGTGTGTGTGTGTGTGTGTGCATGTGTGATGGCACAGAAAAGTTCTAGTTATAAGAATTAGATTGCCTGAGCCCATCTGCCTCCAGAACCAGGATTATCATGTCATGAGCAGGACAAATGACATTAATATGCCAAGGGAAAGAGATGTGTCTAAAAGAGTGAACTTTTGTCCCAGATGAAAATGTCTTGGAGGATTTCTACTGATTAAGAATTCCCCACCTGCAATGATTAATGAAGAATGACCATATCCCAGTCGTCAACTAAACACAAAGAGGAGAGAAACTTTCCTGGGCTCCAAGAGCTCAGAGGTGCAATTGTTAAAGAGGTTGTCTGTCACAAGCAGGGGTAAGAGAAATAACACCTTATTATGGACACTCCCATTAGTAACCTTGGCCTGGCTTGGGTTTTGGGAGATGTCTTGAGGGATCCCAGGCCTTGCATCAGCATTCTTTTTCCTTCAACTGCCCAGCCTGCCAGCGTAGTCTCTGAATTCCTACATACAGTTAATGTTCCTAAGTATGGTAGTAGTACCCTTTTTTATGACTTCTTGTCTTTTTCTTTTCTATTTTTAGGTTCTGATTACTTTATCTTTATCCCTCCTTACAATGCTTAACAGTTAAAAAATGGACTTTATTTTCAGTAGGGAACGTTATATACACTTCAATAGGGTCATATTTTCTTCAATTTGTGATAAAGTCTTAATTTCTAGAATACAACATAATTCAGTCAAAAGAAGTTGGGGGTTACTTGATCTTATTTCTTATGTAATATTCTCTCTCTCTCTCTCTCTCTCTCTCCCTCTCTCTCTCTCTCTCTTTCTCTGTCTATGTTAGGTTGAATATTCTCTCTCTCTCTCTCTCTCTCTCTCTCTCTCTCTCTCTCTCTCTCTCTCTCTCTCTCTCTCTCTCTCTTTCTCTGTCTATGTTAGGTTGAGTTGTTTTGCCAAGTAGATTATCTGTGTCTCCACGAATCTGTTTAGATGTGGCTGGCAGGGAAGAAAGAATACATATTCCTAGACTAGAGTCACCTTCCTCCATTCTTTTCTATGGAGACTTTGATTCCTTTCCTTAAAGGAAACAGGAAGTTGAAGCTAGAGATCAGTTATTCTGCTCTATGCAGAGAGAAGAAGTACTTTAAAACCTCTTGAAAATGATAATTAAGGTAGTCATTTTTTCTCTCTTATTGCTGTAAGGCAGAGGACCTGAAAGGCCTGAAGAACTCCTGGATGAAGCTTGAACCAAATTAAAATAACTGGGAAGTGTTGAGGTATAGGGAAGCAGAGGCTTTCTTTGTCTGGGATGGTAGCATCCTTACTGTTGTGCAGCAGTACTCATTAAGGGAAATAAAGAAAAGAAGGAATTCTGATAGGTAAACAACCTCTGATTTTTCAGCACATGTGGGGGCCCAAGGACCTGAATGTTGCATTTGTAGGCTTGAAAGAAAGAGAACTGACATTCATTTTGGTCAAATTATGTTCTCCTTTTTCCAAAAGTCCCTCAGGGCAGAAACTGAGCAAGGTGACACATACATTTCCAAGTCTGAGAGGAGAGAGTAAGCTTTGAGGTCCAATCCTTAGGTGATTCACAACAAAATGGGAAAGAACCAGAGAGGGAATGTTAGGAGTTAAGAACTACCTGAATCTACCAAAAATCTCAGGAAGAAGAAAACTCAGTTAAAAATCTGAAACATAAGCATTTAAAACAACAGAAAAATATAAGAAAACTGAGAGAAGATCATCTCTGTGTGAACTAAACGAATTCAAAATCACCAAATAAATTTTGTAAGAAAGATTGCATTAATATCTCCTGAGTCAGAGGACATTCATTTTTTGACAGAGCATTTAACATTTCCAAATCAAGGAAGAAACAAGAATTGTAAAAATAGAATTTATTTTCTTAATGACTGAAAAAATTGGCAACATAGAAAAACATGAATTCTCAATTATATATTTTAACAAAACCCCAAATGGAAAAGCCAATCAGACCATGGACAACACAGCAATACCAGCAATCAGTGTCCATGGACTAAAGCCTTCACTTCTAAAATCATAAAGGAAAATGAACCGACTTCAAAGAAGAAAGGGAGAGTAAGGCAAGAATAGCTGTAGACTTTAAAATCATTCTCTCTGTTTTGGAAAAATCTAACAAAACATTGAAAACAGTGGAGAAAGGAATGAATAAATTATTGGGGACCCAGTTAGCCAGTTCCAGTTGGGCAACTCAGCTGATCCCCTCGTTTCCTTTTTTCTCCTCTCCTCTCCAATCCTGTCCTTATCTGAGGATGTTTTCCCCAAAGGAAGGTAAATTTTAATGTCTAAAGCATACTTAGTTAATTTGGAGTTTACTGACTAGATTTCCTTCTCAAAGACAAACCTTTAAAGAAAATCCACTAATTGATTTCATTGATTGCACAACAATATATCCCTGATCTTCTCAAGCAACATTGAATGGCTATTTTTGAGCCCTAGTGGCTTAGAATGAATGTAAATAGTGGATATTTTTCTTTTAACCAGTTACCTTGAAGGTCTTCCCCTCCCAGTGTGATGTTTTTTTCATTAAAAGGGCAATCTCTTGACTCACTTCTTAAATAGGCCTCTTTGTTGAATGGGATTTGCCTCAGTTAAAGTGAGAACTTGGAAAGACCTTAGCTTAGAAATGCTGAGGTCTCTCACTGCATCCTGGGCCATCTTAACCCATCCTGATCAATATCTGGCCCCTGGATGCAGATGACTCCAGAGGAGATAGTGAGAATGGTGACTTTGCACAGCTCTATCTAACTCAAATAAAATTCATTTGCAAGTCATGTCATCATCTCCCTGATGTCATGGTCCTCTTTGAGAACAAAGGACAAAAAGCAGCCACCTCTTCTTCATCTCTTTTTCTAAGCTCCTGTCTTTTTCTCACGTTCATTTTTGTATGAAGTGGTCCCTTGATAGCTTAAATTTTCTTGAAGGATATACCATATTTCCCATTCTATTGCTTCCTTCTACATTTTTGCATTGCTCATTTAAGAAAACCTTATCTTTCCTTGCTATGCTCTGGAATTCTGCATTAAATTGGATATTTGTTTTTCTCCTTCTGGACCCTTTCAACTACTTATTTTCCTCAACTACTTGTAAAATCTCATCAGACAGTCATTTTACTTGCTTGTTCTTCTTTTACTTTTGGATTTCTTGGTTCATTTCTGCCCCTTGTACAATAATGTGAACCTCTATCCATAATACTTCAGGCACTCTACCAGAACTAATTCCCTAAATCTGTTTATCACATTCACTTCATTTAGGTCATACCTACAATCTAATGGTTTTCCTTACTTCAGTTTAAGTCAGATATTGCAATAAGGATCTTATGATCTGAGATATAGACAGACCTAGGTTTTGTTTAACCTGACTATATAGAGTTTCTCCACTTGGGGCTACAAATTATATAGCTAATTGGATTTTTGTATTTACCATGGGGTGCTGTCCATGTTGAACTACCTTTTGGGTTTTCAAAAAAGACTTTGCCATGACCAATGAGTTATCTTGACAAAGCTCTGTTATTTTTGCTTTATTCTGTTTTCCAAGGCCAGATGTGTTAGTTATTCTGATTATCTTTTAATTTCTTACTTTAGCATTCCAGTCCACTATGAAGAACATGACATTTTTTTTTAATGTTTTTCTAGAAGATGTTGTAGGTCATCATGGGACTGATCAATTTTGGATTTTTCTTCATCAGTGGTTGTTGGATAGACTGTGATGTTAAACAGTTTGGACTTTAATATATTTACTTGAATTATTTGAGTATATGTAGATTGGAACATATATATAATATAATATATATACATACATATGTATATATGCATATATATGTGTGTGTATATAGATAGATAGATAGATAGATGATAGATAGATAGATAGATAGACAGATAGATAGATAGATAATGTCACTTTGGAAGTTATAGTACTGCTTTTCTCACCCGTTTGTTGATTACTTCATTTATTTAAAGACATTCTTGCTCACAGTAATATGTATAATGATCACCTGAATGAAACTTACCCGTTTCCATCCATTTAACTTCAGTGACACCTAAGATGTTGATATTTACTTTTTCCATCTCCTGTTTTACCACATCCAGCTTATCTTGGTTCATAGTACACTTGGCAAATTGCTGTTATTGTGTATGTAGTTCTCCTTATTATATTCATTTCACTTGGCATGAGTTCACATAAGTTTTCAAGTGAATTGGCCTTGAAGAATTATGAAGGGAACTGGCAAAGAACCAAAGCTCTCTTAATGCTCTTAGAAGCTCTGGCCTAACCCAGGTCATTTATCTCCACAAGGAAGTTCTTAACAATGAGGTTTGGGACAGGGATTACATTTGGATCTCTTTTGAACAAAAATAAATAAATGGATGTAGTTCTATATAAATTAGCCTCTTTTGGGGCATGAAATTATTCAAATTAAAAACAGCAACAACAAAAGAGAAACAATTTAATATGCCAGAAACATCAACTCTAAATGAATATTTCACTAACAGCATATAAGCTGTGGAATTGCAGTGTGCTAAATATATGCTTCCCCCCCTAAAAATCATCTCAATTTATTGAAGTTTTTTTTGTTCATATTTCTTATAGAATGGAAAGAAAATGTGTAGTGGCAAGAACTGCAATACTCATAAATATATCCTTTAGAGAATGTGGAACCAGGCTGGTAGAGAAAAGGCAAGGACCCACCTGAGATCTTTGCAAAATGCCTTTAAAGAACTTTGGATAATAGTGGAGAAGCAGAACCCAGAAAAAAATGGAGCGAAACAATTTTTCTAGATTAATAAAATTTAGGAGGTCATCAGGAAATATCTGTTGCCCTAATGTGTGAGTGGAAAGCAGTCCATGGCAAACCATGCCACAGCAAATTAACTGTAATCTTTGTAAATCACTGAATCAATGGTTGAACAGTGTTTCATGGACTTCTCAACCAACAGATGGTAAGGGAGTCAGACAACTGAAGATTACAGGAGCACATTTGCTGGCATTGGGGAGAGAACTCTGTTTCACTGCCCACACTTAGATATGGTTTGCAGTCCTGAGTCTCAGTCCCAAGATGAGGAGTATTTACAGATCAGAACTTGTAGCTACAGGGGAGCTGGGACTCTGGTCACAGATCTAAGGCAGAAGAGAGTGCATGTGGTCACTCATAGAGCAGAGCACAGGCCAGGAGAATAGTAAACAGACTTCAAACTACATCACACCACTTTGGAAGAATTGAAAACCTGCAAGTCTCTAAAATTATCTGTGAAAATACCTGCACAAAAAACCTGAAACATGGCACAGTGCCCTATCCATTTCAGAAACAGATTCCCACTTTAATTTAGAGTTAAAAGTCAAGAAACAGGCTCAAAAAATGAATAAATGGCAGTAAAAAGATCCTAACTACAGAAAGTTACTATGAGAACAAGGAAGATCAAAACACAAACTCAGAAGACAACACAGTCAAAACTGCTACATCAAAGCCTTAAAGAAAAAAAATATGAATTGGTCTCAAACCATAGAAGAAGTCAAAAAAGATTTTAAAAATCAAGAGAGGTGCAGGAAAAATTGTGAACAGAAATGAGAATGATGCAAGAAAATCATGAAGAAGAGTCAACAGCTTGGTAAAGGAAACCCAAGAAATACTAAAAAAAATAACCCCTTAAAGGGGATGGACCAAATTGAAAGAGGCACTAAAATTGAACGAAGTAAAGAGTGCCTTGAAAAGCAGAAGTTTCCAGGTTCTTCAGATTTCCTGTATGTAAACAAAATGACCCCAGCATGAATAGAGGGCAGCAAAAATACAGAAATAAAGCAATTCTCCTATGACAACTGGAGAGGGCCTCAGAGAAGACACGAGAGGCTGAGATTTGCTCTGAGTGAAGAGAAAATACCTCCAGGAGTCTCCGCTGAATCAACAAATAGGAGACCCTGAAGTTATCAAGTTAGATCTCAAGAAATTCAACCTCAACTTTCACATCACTCAAGGTCTTGGGACATTTCATCTCAGGAACTTTTTCCTTACAGCCTCACGAACTTTCACTACACTAACTTTTACGTTACACATTTGATCTAGCAACCAGTAGATTGCTGGGGAGTGGGGGAGACTGAAGGATTTCCTATTGTTTCCAGAAGTCAGGCTTAGTCGTGCTGACCAGATGTGGCTCTGTGGTGTGGTTGGGGACTAGGAGAAGGGAACACATGACCTATAAGGGTGGTACCGTAGGAAGCAAGAACATTTAGGTATAATTCAGAAAACGACAGTTCAAAGGACCTGAGAACTAGAATATTACCTACAAATCAGGATTGAAACTTGATAAAAAATATTGTTGTCAAAAATAGAATAAAGTAAATTAAAAATAAAAATGTGTAAGCAAAGGAGAAAGCACCCAACCACTCATAGATATTTTGGTATACAAGATCTGAGTTCCAGCTCAGAGAAAAATAGTAAGGTTAAAAAAAGTCATTCTGATGCTAAAGAGTACATCAAATGGTCACAAGTCTGAAAGGAAATCTTGTAAGAAGTTAAAAAGGAATTAAAAAATAGAAAAAGAGAATAAGGAAAAATTGGAAAGTTTTGAGTTAAAGGGCAATAATAGTCATGGGATTGGTATTGATATCATGTTTGCCCACTGAGGAAAAGGAAAATATGACAAAGAAAAGAAAGTGAAGACTGACCCTTGTTTCTCACCGAGGTCCACAGGAGACTGAAATACAGTGTCCATTATGGAGTTATTGAGGTCTGTACCAAAATTTTGTGAGAAATGTGCTCACTGGAAACAAAGAACAAGACTCATTGTGAAGCCAAGAAAGTTCTCGTTTTGTTTTAGCCAAATATTCTACATTCTTAGTGAACAGCTTTCTCCCTAATGGGGAGACCATAAGCTCAGAAAAATGCAACACTTTTTATATTGTTCCCAATTTGAATTTCCTACCTTGCTCTCCATTGGCTAAATGCCTCCTGAACCTCCTGTTTCATGTTCTCCTCTCTGATATGTTTCCTTCAAACAGTTCATTAAGCATGCATACAGACTTCTGACCTTTTATCTGATTAGAAATCTGGTTCTACTAGGTCACAATACTGATTAGAATCAGTAACCTCTGACTTACATTCTGCTGTCACTCAAAACTGGGAGGAGTTTTAATCCTGTGGAAATAAAATTCCTCTTTTTCATTCCCACAAATCCATTACATGTAGTGTTTTAGGAAAGGAGGAATCCCATTAATCAAAAGAACACAAGAGAAAATATTCATTATTACTTTAGCCATTAAAAGTTTAAATAGGATTGTGATAAACAAAGTATCCATGAGGAAGAATATATGAAGAGAATCTATGCAAATAATATATTTTTCCAACTATCTATTGTCTAAGGGGAAAGTTGTCCTCAAACTTTAAATATGTTGTCTTTAAGTAGGAATATCAGAAAAATATCTTCTCTGTGCCTATTTTAAGTGTAATATACAAAGACCTGTAAGTAATCTGTGGAGAAGGAAGAGTTGGAGTAGGTGATGTGAAAATTCTTCCTCACTGGAAATACAAGGAACCATATAGCTATAAATAAAGCTCATAAAGATACTTGTCTGAAGAACTTGTGAGGCATTGGCAAATACAACATATTCTAGAAAAAATAGATTCTTGGGATTACTAATAAAATTTTAATTAATAAGAGACTAGTTTTAATTCTCATCTTGAGATGAAATAGAAGTAAAATTCTCGGGAGATCTTGATCAGTATTTGGAATTAACTGAATGCTGTGGGACTGAGTTAATAGACAAGGAAAGGGGAACCATCTGTTGTTTTAATAAGAGTCTAAGTTGACAAAGTCTATAAGCTTTCGTCACCAATATATTGTAAAGTGTTTCATATGTCTTTTCTTTATTATTAAATTGATTTGTACATAAATTGTACGGACTCAACCATTTTAATATTTATTAGGGAAGTAGGAATTGTTAACAAGCAGAAAGTTTCCCAAATTTATCAAATAATTATTATTTGATGAAGAATGGTTTAACATAATGAGAGAGATTGCAACTTTATTAATAAAAGTAAAATGTTCAGATATCCCCCTTGATTACTATTTAGTTCAGTTGGATAAAAATGAATGAGTAAGTGAGTAACTTATAAGGATGACAGATCATCTACATGGGAGTATATTTGTTTTTCATAATACTAGCTATATAAGAGCTAGCATCCTCCTAACTAAACAAACTTTAGTCTTTTGCTTGACATAATAGGGTAATGGAAAGTTTCTGAAGTCAGAAAAATTTGAGCTAAAATCTTATGAGCCCTGACAAGAAACTGAAAATCTATCAATTAAGCAACTAGTAAGTATTCATTTAATACCACAATATGCCAGATAGTGTGCTGAGCACTAAGGACAGAAAAATAGAAACAAAACAGTCACTGCCACCAAGAAGTAAGTTTTCATGCCTCAATTTACCTCTCTGTAAAAAAGAAAGGAATTCACTGCTTGCTAGAAAGAGTGTCTAGCCCCCACAGACTGTAGGGATAAATACCTAAGTATGGGGGATGGGATTTCTCCCCATATATAGTTTAAATACAACCAATTAGATAATTAGGAACTAGTAAGACATTTTTATTTCATTTGGAACGAGTTTCTTTCCAATGATGACTATGAAAAAATAAAATAAACTTTTGAAATATAGGCATCATCAAGCATTCTTAACACTTATCCCTACCTAAACGTTGTATTGATTATGAGACATTTGCTAAAGATTGCCCAGCATGGTGCGCCCACCTCAAAGATGGAACTATGCTCTAATAGCAAAGCAGAACTGTAGTATCTCAAAAGAAACATGAGATGCTCAAATACAGAGAGAATTCTATGACTGGCCAGTGGTAGAACCTTCTGAGCTTGGATTTGTCTGTGAAGACACACTGTACATTGACATCATGATAGGATTTTAATCCTCTTCAAGTACAAAGCACAAAAAAAGAACCCCAATTATCTTTGGATTTTCTTCATTATTTTATCATTTCCCCCTTTCATCCCAATTGTTATGTAAGAAACAGCATCCACAATATGTCAGTGAGTTATTCAACCAGGAGCATTTCTATTCCTTCATAGGCCCTAGAAGGTCTCAGTACCCCAAGAGCCTGGAAGACTTCAACTGTTAGTAGCTTGACTGTACAAAATTCTTACTTCCTCCTTTCCTACTCATTATAAGACCCAATATTAAAATGTATGTTCAGAAACATATTCTAAAATCAGAATTTATGTGCACATACACAATTATTAAAACATGTATCCAAATATAACATTTAAATATAGACATTCACACATATACATAGACACATGTATAAATACATGTTTCTAAACCTATATGCATGTTATAATATATACAAATGTAGATACTTGTATTGTGTCCTTATATACATAAATGTATATTATTTGTGTATTTCTATATGTTCAAATTTATACACATTGTAATACATATAAGTATCTATTTTTCTATCTCTATATATCTATATCTATCTAAGCTATGCAGTTTTCTATCCATAGATCAGTATCTATCTATGTACATATCTATTAATCTATTTATCCATCTGTTTCCTTATCTGTCAAATAAATACATTAATAAATCCAGTTAATAAGTTGATTTTGGGGGTAAGATTAAATCTTCCTCAAGGATTTTTTAAAATGCATACCAGCATTGGTTTACAGTCACTTCAGTTTTGTCCAACTGTTCATGACCCCATTTAAAGTTTTCTTGGCAAAGATACTGGAGTAGTTTGACATTTCCTTCTCCAGCTCATTTTACAGACAAGAAACTGAGGGAAACAGTGTTAAGTGACTTGCCCAGGGTCATACAGCTAGTAAGTGTCTAAGGCCAGTTATTTTTTTTAACTCATGAAGAAGAATCTTCCCCATTTCAAGTCTATTGCATCATCTACTGTGTCACCAAGCTGCTCTATACCAAATATGTGTATCTATATATGTGTGCATGTCTACACATGCACACATACATATACCTACATATATACACATATATGTATATGTGTATACACACACATTTATGGTACATGTCATTATTTAGTGTAGTTGGTTAGTTGTTGTCCTTCATTCTTGAGGAGGACCAAAAGATCATCACCATGCTAAACTCAAGTTTCAGTGTGTGACTGTGGCTGATCAGACCAATAGAAGTTCAAAATGCTCTACCACAGATTGGGCACAGATAGGACATGAACATTTGGGGTAGATACTCCAACATTGAACCTACTATGTTTACTTTGTGCTATTTCAATTCTACTTTGCTCATAGAGCACAGCACCCTTTCTGATGTGGGCACACCATGTTGAGTGGTCCTGTGTCAGTGCCTCCCATATCCCACAGTCAAATCCGAAGTTCTTGAGAGAGACATTGAGAGTGTCCTTGTATTGCCTCTTCTGACCACCATGTGATCGCCTGCCCCATGTGATTTCTCCATAAAATAGTCTTTTGACAAGTGTACATTTTGCATTTGAACAATGGAGCCAGTCCATCAGAGTTGCGCACTCTGAAGTAGAATTTGAATGCTTGGCAGTTTAGTTGAAGTGAGAATCTCAGTGTCTGGTACTTCATTCTGCCAGGTGATCTTAAGAATCTTCCTAAGACAGTTCAAATGGAAGCAATTCAGTTTTCTGGTATGGCACTGGTAGACTGTCTATGTTTTACAGGCATACAACAATCAGGTCGACATGACAGTTCTGTAGACCTTCAGTTTGGTAGTCAGTCTAATACCTCTTCTCTCCTAAACTTTTATTTGGAGCCTCCCAAACACTGAGCTAACTCTGGCAACACATGCTTCAACTTCATTATCAATATGTTCATCCCTAGAAAGTACACTACCAAGGTAAGTGAACTTATCCACAGCATTCAAAAATTCCCCATTTGTTGTAATTGATAGTTGGTGTGGTAGTGGCTGATGGAGCACCTGTGTTTTCTTGGTGTTAATTATTAGGGCAAAATGAGCACAGACAGCAAAGAACTGATCCATACTTTGTTGCATCTCCACTTCAGGGGCTGCAGTGAGTGCACAATCATCTGCAAACAGAAAATCATGCACCAACACTCCCTCCACTTTGGCTTGTAGCCTTTTCAAATTGAAGAATTTACCATCAGTACAAGATGACCTTGATGCTGTGTTTATCCTCATTGAAAGCATTTGACAATATGACTGAAAACATCATGCTAAAAATAGCATGGGAGAAAGCACACAGCCCTGTTTCACTCACAGTGGTGACTGGGCAAGGCACAGAAGCATTGTCCACTATCCAGAACCCGGGCAAACATGCCATCATAAAATTGGAGTACAACACTGACGAACTTCTTTGGGCAATCAAATTTTGACATAATTTTCCATGCAAAGTGAAAGGAGAGGTTTAGCAAAGTAAACATTTTAATTTTAAAGTGACATCTTTGAAAAATCTTGAGCTTTTCCTTAGCATCTCTAACACAGACACACACGTGTGTGTGTGTGTGTGTAAAGAAATCTAATAGTCTGAATACATTTTCTGTTCAAAATTCAGAGGGCATTTCTAATGAACTCTGTCTTGTTTATGTGAACTCTTTTTTTTCTCCTCCCACTTTTGTACTCTTTTCTGAGGATTCATGAATACACAGAACTCACAGGAATTTGTTTCCTAGAACCCAAGGAGAGTAGGCCTATCCTCCAACTCTCTTTCCCAACCAATTGTAAATCAGCAAGATGAAAGGATGGAAAAACATTTATTTAGTGATTTTCATGTATCACGCCTTGTGCTAAGTGTTGCTGGAACAAATAAAGTGGAAAATACAGATGCTGCCTTCAAGCATATTACCGTTTGATGCGGGGCACATAACACAAAAGTACATGTTTTCCTGGGAAAAGCACTTTAGACCCAAAATATATTCACGTGACAAAAGAGAAGCCGTTGATCACTCCATCTATGAAAAATGACAGTTGATTTGGTAAGGGATTTTGGTTTGAGAAATGGAAATGGAGAGAAAATATAGGGTACCTGCCCATTAGCAAGGTCATAAGTAAGGTGATAAAGGAGATAAATAGACGTCTGACTGAAGTGAAATATAGTGGTGCAATTTTCCTACAACAGAGCTAAAGGAGAGGTGGTGATCAACAAGAATGCTAGGACAAATTTGTGCAGGTCAGTCAGGGGATAGGTCAGGCTGCTGAGTACATTGCTTCAGGGTAGTGCATGGTTATTTTCCCTCACTATCTCTACATCCAGGTGATTTCCCTAGGTTCAAGGGAGCTCGATTTAATGGAACCCTCCCAAAATGTGAGAATCCTTCTTGTAGCTTTAACGTACATAGATATTTACATATGTTCTCCTCCATGGACTGCGAGCTCCTTGAGAGCAGGGACTGCTTCACTTGTCTTGTAGCCTGTCTTTTACTTTCTTTGTACTTGAGGCACTTAGCAAAGGTGGGGTCACAGGAAGTGCTTAATCAATACTTTTTGACTGTCTGACTATGAAGTGAATGAATACTCTGGTTCTCTTAAATTAGATACCATTAGTTATGCTCATTCACATGGCATTAGAGGCAGCAAGTTCCTTACAGGAAACACTGGTCCTAATGAATATCTTTTTTTTTTTTAAATTAATTTGTTTCAGATTTCTACAATCACTTCCATAGGTCTTAGATCTTCTCCCTCTCCCTTCACCTTTCTTACCTCCTCCCTCCCCAAGACAGCATGCAATCTTGTATATGTTCTGCACATACATTCTGATTAAACACATTTTCACATTAATCATGTTGCAAATAAGAATCAAAACGAATGCGAGAAACCATAAGAAAAAACAAATCAAAACAAAATATAACACAAGAGAAAATATTCTGCTTCATTCTGCATTCTTATTCCATAGTTCTTTCTCTGGATATGGATATCATTGTGCCTAAAGAGTCCTTTGGGAATGTTTTAGGTCCTAGCATTGATGTGAAGGGCTAAGTCTATCAGAAACTGTCCTCACACACTATGACTGATATGTGCACAATGTTCTCTTGGCTATGCTCATTTCACACAGTATCACTTCTTATAAGTCCTTCCAGGCCTCTCTGAAGTCCTACTGTTCATCATTTCTTATAGCACAAAGTATTCCATTACATTCTTATACCACAACTTGTTCAATCATTCCCCAATTGATAGGCATCCCCTCAATTTCCAGGTCTTTGCCATCACAAAGAAAGCTGCTATAAATATTTATGTGCATATGGGACCTTTACACATTTTTATGACGTCTTTGTGCTATAGTCCTAGAAGTGCTATTGTGGGGTCAAAAGGTATGCACATTTTTGTAGCCCTTTGGGCATAATGGCAAATTGCTTTCCAAAATGATTAGATTAGTTCACAGCTCCACCAATAATGAATTAATATTCCAACTCTCCCACATCTTCTCCAACATTTATCATCATCCTATTTTGTCATGTTAGCCAATCTGATAGATGTGATGTGGTACCTCAGAGTTGTTTTGATTTGCATCTCTCTAATCAATAATGATTTAGAGCATTTTTTCATATGACTAAAGATGGATTTCATTTCTTCCTCTGCAAACTGCCTGTTCATATCCTTCAACCATTTGTCAATTGGGGAATGAATGACTTGTATTGTAATGAATAAATTAAACTAAAATTAAATTTAAAAAATCAAAGTAACAGAATCCAAAGGGCAACTAAATTTTAAAGTAAGTCTAATTATAACAGCCGAGTTTTGTGGTTCTTAGGGCATCAGGCTCCATCTCCAGTGCCTTTGGCAGACACTGTATCACTAGAAGTCTGATGATGGGGTTTCGCCTATCTAGGGACTTGCAGAAGGAGAAATATGTAGTTAAAAAAGGGTAGTCACAGGTTGGTAACCATAGACACCAATTGAGTGAGCTATCTGAATGGAAGCCCCTAAAATTGGACCTTTAGAGTTTGTAGCTCCTCTTTCTGAATCTAGTTGCCACTTTTGGGTTGGTGGGTATATCTGGTTCCTGTTCTTGATATCTCACATTCTAGATGGCTACATGATCACTAAAATCAGGTTCATGTCTTTTTGTTCAATGGAGAACCCCAATGTATTAGTCATCTTTTGTCTTCTGCTTCTGCAAATGGTTATCACTACAAAGAGGACATTGGAGAGCTCACCAAAGTGTTTGCCTGTTCAGGATCAGCCCATCTGTAAGTACAGCTTTGAGGGACAAAGAAAATCTATGACTATTATAGGAGGATCTACTTCTGAATTCTTTGTTGAAATGGCTCCCATACTTCAGCTTTACAAGTTCCTATAGGTGTGAATCATGGGCCCTCACAGACTTGACAAATGGAAAGAAATTGGTAGGGGCACCTCTTTGAGGACTATTTGAGTCCTCAATCCCAGTAGCAAAGGGAAATTACCATCTCTAGTCCTTGCTTTGTAAGTGCTTCAGAGAGAAAGGTAAATAGAGTGCAACGTGTGATTACAAATTCCCCTTTTATTGAGATTTAATTTAGCATATTAGAACTTTTAGAAGGGTATGTGTTCAACTAATGTGATTTAATCTAATTCAGTAAGCATTAAGCGTCTTATACAGAAAGCCATAGTTCTCAAAGATAAGGGTTTGGAGATTAAAATGCCATAATCTGTGACCAGACATAATTTATTTATTATCAAGGGATAGTCATAGACAGAAATGATAATCTATGCCTCTTGTGAAATATAAGATCAAATGAGGAAGAGATAATGGCAAGGTTCAGAGAAAGTTACAACTAAAAATGAAATAAGAGAAAAAAAATACTATCAGTTTGTGGAATTTCAGCAGGATTCAAAAAAATGGTAGCACATTGGTGGAGTTTACAATTAAGAAACTTGAACAAGCAGAAGAGATGAGGGCATTCATTACTAGTATGGGATTTGGCCGTTGTGAATGCAAAGAGACAGGAAATGGAACGTCAAGATGATGGAATGATTATTTGAGTATTTTGCACTTTATTAGAGTTTTCTCACCAATGGTATAATGCTTATCTTCAAATCAGATCAGCTATGGTTAATTTGATCTTGTCCTTGGTTACCAGGTAACGTTTTCATTTACCGAAAGGATCCCCAGACTTCTCTCTTCCCTTGGAAATAGACTAATTAACGCTGAATTTAACCAGACGTGTCAAACTGGTTACCTCAGATGATATAAAAAGAAAGTATTTGGCACCTAAGGGAAGAAAGTGTCAGTATCTGAGCGGCTTTTATAGAGAAAAGTAATGTCAATGAGAGATACAGTATTGAAACACATTTTGGTTTATTGAGTAATGTAAAAAGATCATCTGTTATTTTATTTGTTATTTATAACAGTATTGATTTATTAATGAGCATGAGATATAGACATCTTCACTCAATCTTAAAAAATCTGTAGATTGCTTCCTCTCCCTGGAACTTTACCATGATACCAAATTCATACACACACACACACACACACACACAGACCCACACAGATCCACACACAGATGTGTATGTATGTTTACACATATACATATGTACACGTGTCAACAATTTAAATACAAATATAAATATATGTGAGAGAATGTATTTTACTCCTGTGCAATAATGATGATGTATGACGCTTATGATGATGAACATGAAAGCAAATATTTGTGTACAGCTTCATGTGTACCAGGTGCTGCTGTAAGCATTTTATAATTATAATTATGTTCCATCCCCACAATCACTCTGAAAGGTGGGTGCTGTGTTATTCCTGTTTTACAAATGAGGAAACCGAGTCAAACAGAAGTTAAGTGATTTGCCTGGGGTCATACAAACAGGAAGTGCTTGAGACTGGATCTGAATTCAGGTCTTTCTTATTTCAAGCCTAGAACTCTATCCACTGTGCCCACCAACTCCCTCTAATGTATACACACGCACACACATACACATATATGTATACACACATATATGTATAGATACACACGTGTGTATATGTGTGTATGTATATTTATTTGTTTACTTATTTATTTATCTTCATATGGTGTTTGTTTCCTGGGTGATGTTTTCATTGCCAGTTTTTCGCTCGTCATAGGGCCACATGTAGCATCAGTAGTAGCCTCACTTTAATTCTTAGTTGTTGTTCAGTCAATCAGTCATATTCAACTCTTTGTGACACTATAGACCACAACATGGCAGGCCCTTTCTGTCCTTCACTGTCTCTCCAAGTCTTTTCAAATTCACATTCATCACTTCCATGACATTAGCTCTCTATATCATCCTTTACCTTCTCCTTTCCCTTTTGCCTTCAGTCTTTCCCCAAATCTGGGTCTTTTCCAATGAGTCCCACCTTCTCCTTATGTGACTACATATTTCAGGTTCAGATTTAGTATTTGACCTTCCAATGAATAACTTCAATTAATTTCTGTAGACATTCACTGATTTTATCTTTTTGCTAGGCAAGGAACTCTCAAAAGTCTTCTCCAGAACCACAATTGAAATGCATCAGTTCTGCAGCAGTCAACATTCCTTAGAGTCCAGCTCTCACAGCCGTACATGGCTACTGGAAAAACCAGTATACAGACCTTTGTCAGCAAGGTGATGTCTCTGCTTTTTAGTATGCTGTCCAGATATACCATATCTTTCTTTCCAAGGAACAAAGGCCTTTTAATTTCATGGCTGTAGTTGCCAACTGAGAGATCTTTGAGCACAATAATACAATATCTGGTACGGCATCCACTTCTTCTCCCTTTGTTTGCCATGGAGTCATGGGACCAGTTATCAAGATCTTAGGTTTTTGTGTCTTTTATCCTCATCAAAAGGTTTCTTAATTCCTCTTTTATTTTTTTGCCATCAGAATGGTATCATCTGCATATCCGAGATTAGTGATATTCATTTACCAGATCTGATCCCCTAATTCTATTCATCACCTCCACTTCACATTCATAAATGGTGTCATTTAGATCAAACCTATGATTCCTGATGATGTCATTACTTTCTTCCATTTAAGCCTGCATTTTGTCATAATAAGTCCATAATCAGAATCACGGTCAGCTCCAGGTCTTGTTTTAACTGACTCTACAGAACTTCTCTATCTCTGGCTGCAAAGTATATATTCAATTTGATTTTTATATTGATCATCTGGCGTTGTCCATGTGTAGAGTCACCTTTTTGGCTGATGAAAAAGAGTGTTTGCTTCTTGTCTAATGAATGACATCTAATTCTATTAATCTCTGCTCTGCTTCATTTTGTACTCCACGATCAAACTTGTTTGTTGTTCCAATAATTTTTTAATTTCTTATTTTAGAATTCCCATGACCTATGACGAATTTGACATCTTTTTTGATATTATTTCTAGAAGATGTAGGCTTCATAGAACTAATCAACTCTAGCCTCTTTTGCATCAGTGATTAGAGCATAAACCTGTATGCTATGATGTTCAGTGGTGTGCCTCAGATTCAAATACATCATTCAGTCATTTTGGAGATTATGCCCAAGTACTGCTTTTCTAATTCTTTATTGTCTATGAGAGCTACTGCATTTCTTCTAAAGTATTCTTGTCCACAGCAGTATGTGTAGTGAATTAAACACCCATTCCCATTAATTTACTGACTCCCAATAGGTAACATTTAATCTTTCCATCTCCTGTTTGACCACATACAGTTTACCTTCTTTCATGGTTCTTACATTCCAGGTTCTTATGCTATATTGATCTGTACAGCATCAGAATTTCCTTTCATCACAAGACACATCAACAGCTGAGCTTCCTTTCGGTGTTGGTCCAGTCACTTCATTAGAAGTGGAGCTAGTTGTAGCTGTTCTCTGTTCTTCTCCTGCAGTGTACTGGATACCTTCAGACCTGGTGGGCTCATCTTCCAATGTTACCTCTTTTATCATTCTAGTAATGTCCATAGGGTTTTCTTGGCAAAGATAATGGAGTGGTTTTTTTTGGTGATTTCCTTTATCAGTGGATCACTTTTTGCCAGAACTCTTCACTAATTTCTATCCATCTTGAGTAACTCTGAGTGGACTAGTTCATAATTTCATTGAGCTACGCAAGTCCCTCCACCATGACAAGGTAGTGATATGAGCATTTATATAGTCACAGAAGGATGAAAGGAGACAATTACATCTGACATGGTGAATTCCCATTTCATATGACATGCTTTATAATATTTATACATATATAGTCATACATTTATATATATGAGTGTATATATGTATACACACATATATATACACACATATAATATGTATGTCACAAAATGCACACAAACATACACAATAAATATATCAAGTTCTATATGTGAAATTAAATTTCAATTGCATACTATATATGTATATTATATATATACGTATATATATGTGTATATATATATGTATATATATGTGTGTGTGTGTGTATATATATATATATATATATATATATATATATATATATATATATATATATATGTATGTATATATATATATAGGTGCATGCACTATAAGGTCTGGAATTCCCCTGACTTGGGAGCCTTATACCTTCCACATAACCATAGGGTATTCTTTTACTACCAAAGGAAAAAGGAAAGCTTCATATTGATTATAGGCCTTAGTTAAATTCATTTGGATTATTTACATTTTGATAGTATGATGGATCCTTATCAAGATATTAATCATCCTCAGCCTGGGCTGGCAGCCAGGCAAATCAGTGAATCCCTGATGAAGAACTCCAAAATCCCCATGGTAATTGTAGAAAACAGACAAAGGCACAAGGAGCTAGAGAGCACATCACCACTGATTGGTGGATTTTTTTGTTTTCTGCTTAGTAATTATCTAGGAATGTACTAGTAATGATCTAGCCAATGTATTGACCAAAACCAAATTTATGTGTGGTTCACATCACAGTCATAAGATTCTTAGTTTGACTTTCATAGATTATAACATTTTAAGTTTTGACTCAGTGTTTAAGTTATGATTTAGGATCTAAGTTACAATTAGTAAACAGGTCACTATGTTCGGGCTTCTATCTTTCACAGAGTTTAATTTTTATGGTTATTTACTTATTACTGTATTTGAGGACTTTTCTCCAATACCAATCTTACGTTCACTTGTATAAGAATAAATACATAGGTGCACATATATACATATTCATTTCAATCACTACATTTGGTAGTATTGTTTGCCAATATTTCCTTCTGACCTTTCTGCTCTTTTCCTCAGGACGTTAAAAGTGGTTCAATAACCTAGTTTTTTGGTACCATTATTGCTAATTTCCCTACTCTCACTTCAAATCTCCAATTATAAAATTAAGATTAAGACGTTTTCTAATAAAAAAGTATAGTCAAAGAAAAATAATTTACACAGTGGTTATGTCCAAAGTTGGGCAATTCTTTGTGTACTTGATTCCATTACTCTCCATTAAGTGGTGGACTACACATTTCATCATCCTCTGTAGGCAGGGCTGAACATTGAATTCATCAACATTGTTTAGTATTCCAAATTTGTTTTTTATGTAAAGTATTTGTCATTGTATTAAAGTTTGTGATTATCACTTTACTCTGCTTCACTTAATTTTCTCTAGGACTTTAAAACATTTTTAATTTATGGACTAAAACATATTTCCATAACAGTGCAATAAAAAAAGATGATTGCAGGAGCAGAGACAAGATGGCAGAGTACAAGCAGCGACCTGCTGGAGCTCTCTCCCCAAACCCCTGAAAAACCTGTAAAAATTGACTCTAAACACGTCCTAGAGGGGCAGAAGCCACAAAATGACACACTGAAGCAAATTTCCAGTCTAAGACAATCTGGGAGGTTAGCAAGAAGGGTTTATCACACTGGCTAGGAGAGGAGCACAGGTTGACATGAGCTGCACCAGCACAGACAGAGCTGGAACAGGTCTTAAGGGACTGAATCGCTGACAGCTGTTGTGATTTCCTGACTTCTCAACACGCAAACACCAAAGGCAACTTAGAAAGTCAATGGGAAGAGTCTCTCACCTGACTGAGAGGGGAGTGTGGTCCAGCCCCACCTACAATCCCAGCCCAAGCCCTGAACCCAACCCCATGGCAGTGGTAGCCACTGCTGAAGCACTACCTTCATATGTATGTGTATATATATATATACACACATATATATGTATGTGTGTATATATCTATATATGCACATTATATATGTATACACATATAAGATACATGCACATAATATGTATGTATATATACACATACATGTACATACACACATGTGTGTATATATGTGTGTGTATATATATATATAGAGAGAGAGAGACAGACAGACAGACAGACAGACAGAAAGAGAGAGAGAACGCACAAGGTGAGCTGGATATGAAGGGATGATATCTAAAAAAGAAAATTACGATTTGAGAGGAATGTACTAGGGGAAAGAGAAAGGGCTAGGTGAAATGTAGTAAATCATGTCACATAAAAGACGCAAGAAAGAAGTTTTACAGTGGAGGGGAAGATGAGAGGGAATAAGTGAGCCTTTCTTTCATCGAATTTGACTTCAGGAAGGAACAACATACACACTGAATTGGCTACGGAAATTTATCTTACCCCACAGGAAAACAAGGGGGGCAGGATATAAGAGAGGGGGATGATAGAACGGATGGTAGATTGTGGCAATTGGTAATCAGAAGCAAATACTTTGCTAGAAGGACAGGTTAAAGGAGAGAACAGAATAAATGGAGGGCAGGACAGAACAGAGGAAATTACAGCTAGCCTTTCACAGCATTATTGTTATGGAAGTGCTTTGCATGACTACACATTTATAACCTATGTGGAATTACTTGTCTTCTCAATGAGAGTGGATGGGAGAGGGAAAGGGAGAGAATGTGCAACTCAAAACTTTAAAAATGATGTTAAAATTGCTTTTACGTCCAGTTAGGAAACAACATATATATGCAATGGGGTGTGGAAATCTATCTTGCCCTACAAGAAAATAGAAGGGAAGAGGATGAGAGAGAGTGGGAGGTAGAAGAAGGGAAGGCAGATTGCAGAAAAGGGGAATGAGAATGCATGTTACCCTGGGTTTGGGGAGGAGGGAAATTGGGAGAAAATGGGAAATTTAAAATTTTTGGAAATGATTATTTTAAGATGAAAAGAAATTAATAAAAAATATCAAAGTAAATAAATAACATGATTGCATTTGGAGCTGCAAATCTGCCATGCACGACTTGCTCTTTCTTTCACATATAGAATAAAATTATGTACATTTCTTTTTTTATGTGTTCATTCTATGCTTCCACCTTAAAAGTGGCTAGTGTTAGACCCAAATAAATGTGTATGTATGTTTGTATGTAAAATTATTCTACATAAACATTTATTTATAATTTTTTCCTCTGAATGCTAATAGTATCTTTCTTCATCTGCCCTTTACAGCTAGTTCAGGCATTTATAATATTCAAAATGATTTATTCACTCAAAGTCATTCTTAAAGCAATATTGCTGTTACCGTATACAATATTCTCTTGGTTCTTCTCACTCCACACTTCACACCTTGTACAAGTCCTTCCATGTGTCTCCAAAATCATTGAGTTCATTGTTTCTTACAGCATGGTAGTATTCCATCCCAGTTACACACCACAACTTTTTCAGAAATTCTTGAATTGATGGGCATCTCTACATTTTCCAGTTCTTTGCCACCACAAAGACATGGTATAAACATTTTAGAACATACAGGATTTTTTTCATTTTCCGGTAATTATATTTGGAAATAGATCAAGTACTGATATTGCTGGGTAAAAGAGTATAGGGAATTTCCTAACTCTTTGGGCATAACTACAGATTGCTCTCCTAAAAGGCTGTATCATTTCATAATTACAGCAATAATGAATTAGTGTCCCAATTTTGCCACATCAGCTCCAACATTGATCACTTTTCTCTTTTATCATTTTAACCAATCTAACAGTTGAAAATGATATCTCAAGGTTGCTTTAATTTGAATGTCTCTAATCAATAATGATTTAGAGCATGTTTTCATGCGACTAGAAATTGTTTTTATTTCTTCATCAGAAATTTTCCTAGTTATGTCCTCTGATCATTTATCAATTGGGGAATGACTTGTACTCTTATAGATTTGAAAAAGCTTTTATTTATATTTTTGAGATATGACATTTTTGTGTGATAAACTGTCTGTAATCCACCCCTTTCCCCAAATTTTCTGCCTTTCTCCTTATCTTGGCTATATTTGTTTTATTTGTACAAATCTTTTTTTAAATTTTCATGTAGTTGAAATTATACATTTTACACCTAACTTTCCTTTCTATCTCTTATTTATTCATAAGTTGTCCATTTATCCATGTCTGACAAGCAATATGTTACACGTTGTAATTTTCTTGTAATATCTCTCTTTATATCTAGGACATATATCCTTTTGACCTTATCTTGGTAAGTGTTATAAGATCTTGATTTAAGCCCTGTTGTTTTTATTGACTGTTTTCCTTCTCAGTCTCTATTTTCCCCTTGTCCTTATTATCTCACCTTACCCTCTTATTCCTTATGTTACCCAGTCTTCTAAAAGTCCCTCCTTTATTTATTATTACTTTATCTATTTATCCCACACTCCTAATCTTAATGTATACACCCTTCTAAAAGTCCCTCCCTAATTCTTTCCCCCAGTTTTCTCACCTATCTAGTTCAGAAGACTTTGGATGTATACATTCTTTCCTTTTCAACCCAGATGACAGTAAGGTTCCAATATTACCAGTTCTCCACCCTCACCTGCTTCTTCTCCATTAGTTCTTCCTTCTAGGACGTTTTGGTGCAATTTCTTTTGCCATTTTTCTCCGAGGAGCAATAATATTACATTTTGTTCTTATACCACAATTAGTTTCTAACTTAGATTCTTGCCTCACCTCTGCTCACTTTGGCACTATGCTTTCCCATTCTTTCCTTGATTAGAAAGCTTTTTCTTTTAAATTGGTAACTATTCCCTTCCTCTTAGGTTCCCACCATCATTGCTTGTTTGATTATTGAGAGTGATGTACTTCTACACCAAATTGTTTTTGTGTTTGTCCAACTCAAATAAGTGTAAGGTTCCTCTATTCCTATTCCCATTCTTCTCCTCTATTTTAATATATTCTTTTTCTCATGAACACCTATTATAGGAAATAACAAGTTCCACAACCTTCTTCCTTTTTCTTTTCTTTTCTATTTTTATTTTAACAAATTTCATTTATTTTATTTTGAGTTT
Source organism: Notamacropus eugenii (assembly GCF_028372415.1). Taxonomy (NCBI): domain Eukaryota; kingdom Metazoa; phylum Chordata; class Mammalia; order Diprotodontia; family Macropodidae; genus Notamacropus; species Notamacropus eugenii. The sequence goes on along the minus strand of NC_092876.1, from coordinate 7,227,792 downwards.
AAGAATTAAAATAAGCATTTCCATAGCATAGTAGAATAGAAAAAGTTTGATTGCACATGACATTGAAATTGAGGTACGTCTTTTTTTTTTTACTATATAAATTATTGTGATATAGTATATATTTACATATCTCTCTTTTCATATCTATTTATACTGTCTCCTAGTGATTCCTCCTTCATCTTGTGCTGGGTCAGTTAGCATTTGTCTACTTGATGTGTGTGTGTGTGTGTATGCATACAAACATACATATGTAATATACACATATCTATATACGTATAAATATACACACACTATATACATACATATATACATATACATTTGCATTTATACAAACACATCGTATTACATAAGAGAAAAAGACTGCTCTCAGAAAATCCTAGAAATACTTACATGAGGTGATGGAAAGTGAAATGTGCTATGTACAAAGTAATAGAAATATTATAATATGATCAGTCATGAATGACTTAGATATTCTCAACAATACATTGAATGATCCAAGAAAACTCTGAAGGACTGATGAAGAAAAATTCTGTCTATACCCTCACAAAGAACTGATGGTGTTTGAATTCAAATTGAAGCATACTTTTTAAACTTTATTTTTCTTGAGGTTTCTTTTCTTTTGGTATGTTTTCTTTCACAGCATGACTAGGATAGATGACTGCACATGTGTAACCTATATTGATTTTCTTGCCTTCTGTATTGATAATTCATTTTTTGCTTATTGTTAATATAACTTTGCTTCTTAATGGGAAGGTCTTCCCCACTCATTGATGGCCCTGGGATGATGTGTAGGAAGGCTCACACCTTTTGTTAATTTTCTAGTGAGACACTGGTTCTCAAGGGTTGTGATGCCCTCTGGCTCTAAAAAGTGTATAAAGACTCTGAGGTGCGGTTTTACTTTGGGACTTCTTGACTGGAAGTCTTTGTTTGGCCAGACAAGACTCCAAGAAGCGAGTAAGGAGCTTCCCAGCTTTGAAAACCCAAATTTTGGTTCTTCCGTCTCTGGTAACTACGTATGTATGGTCAGACAGTTATCTGCCGATCTGAGATGTATGTCAGACAGTTTGGAAGCACTGTATGTTGACTGGGATTTCTCTGTATTTTCTCTGAAGTTCAGGGTGCTTACTTTTCTCCTTGACCTAAGTCAATGATACATGTGCTTGATTAAAGGAGATTGTTTACCCCTCTAAAGTTGCCTTTCCTTTTATAAATGCAGACCTATGAACCTGTGATAGCAGGCCCCCTGTGTATGTCAGGGTGCCTACTGATACACCTTCTCAGTGAAGGGAGGGAGGGAGGAAGGGAGAGAATTTAGAACTCAAAATTTAAAAAGAAAATGTCAAAATCGTTTTCACAAGTAACTGGGGGAAAATAAAATACTAAATAAATTTTAAAAGCAATAAGACTATAACGTAGGAACCTCAACTTCATTACTCTTTTCAGTAAATTACAATGTCTTCTAGAAACGAGAACTTTATCAGATATTGAAGAAAGCTGGACTTTTATGGAGGTGGATGTAACTTTCTTTACCGACAAAAAAAAGTCTATTTCTTGCTGGTGATCATTGTGGAGGAGGAGAGATGAGTTCATTAGACCCTAGGAATTGTACAGCAAAAACACGTAAAGGTAAAAAAAGATACCACTACCATATTTAGGAATATTAGCTTTGAGTAGGAATTCATATTTAGAGACTGCATTTAGAGACTGGGATAAAAAGTGTGGATGCAAATGCCTGAGATCCCTCAGGACAAGCCAAGGTTACTGATGGAAGTCCCCATAACAAGTTCATAGTTCTTTTTCTCTGCTTGGAACAAACTCTTTAGCAGCTGCACCTCTGCTCTCCTGGAAGCCAGAAAAGTTCCTGTCCTCTGAGTTTACTTGATGACTTGGCCATTGTCATTACTCACTAGTAATTACAGATGGGGAATTCTCAGTCAGTAGGAATTCTTGATGACATTTTCATGTGGCACCAAAGTTCATTCTTTTAGACACATCCTCTTCCCCCTTGTGGATTAATGTCTAGTCCTGCCTGTGATATGATAATCACAGTTCTGGAGGCAGATGGTCTTATAAGTAGGTTCTGCCTGTGCGAACACACTTACAAAGGGATGTAATCTGTTTGGTGCAGGCTTTCCCTCCACGTTAGAAACAGAGAACAATCAGGTGAATGTCTTCTTAAATCCAGTTTTACATTTAGGGGCTTAAAAACAAATAAGCAAAATCTCTTCTAGGAGACAATTAGAGAGTTAGAGTGTTGTTCAGATCCTGCTTGCCTGGGAACAAAAACGGGACCTTGAAAAGATTGTGGAACAGACCTTGGAATTTTTTATTGGTATCTTAGTATATCCCTGTCTTTACTGAGATTCTCTGTCTTCCTCCATGAACTCATCGCGTCTCACAGGTGATTTTTCAATGTCCCTTATCTGTTGTCCCTGACTTGACAGCTCTGTTATTCAGCATATGTTGTCAGGGGAACTTTCCCAAACCCCACTCTCCTGATATGACTTCTCTGGTCTTTTTGGCTTGTAAAAATCTATCAAATCTCTGTTCCTATCTTCTCTACATTCTATTACATCTTTCCTGGCTGACTGAAGCTTTTGCTTCTTCTAACCTCCATTCCCTACTTTTCATCTCCCTTTCTCTTCCTATCTCCTTTCTTTTTGTAGACTTACTCTCTCTGCTCTGAGCTGCTCTGGTATCTATTGCTTCTCTCTCATATTCCTGTTTTGAGGAACCTGTGAGGACTTTGTCTGTCTCTTGTTGATGCTCTCTTTCTTCTGTTGCTTTTCCTTCCTCTTGTGACATTTGAAAAAGTTCAAGAGACACAGTTTCTGGGTAGTTTAATCATTTTATTGATAAGGCCAGCAGGGTACTAATAAAGGAATGGTCATTTTGGTGTTGCTCTTAGACCAAAGACAATCATTTTTGCAGATTTATACCCTTCAAAACAGTAAGCTGTCCAGCAAACAACAATCAAATATAATTAGTTAAAGTGATTGGAGGTAAGCTATTCTATAAAGAAGGACTGAGTACCTCTAAGATCGGGAAAGTATCTCTATACCACATACCAGACCACCTATAATAAGTTATTCATTAATAATTAATTAATTAATTCGAATAATGTATACTCCGCTCTAAGCAGAACACAAAGGACTTCCCCAACTCAGAATAAATTTCTTTTAAGGTTGAGTGGGGTCTGACCAAGATTGAAGAGATAATATCATCTCAGTATCGGTAATGACCTTCTGAAGAACTGGACTTTTAAAGAATTTTAGGAGAAGAGGAGAGCTCTGAATCTCTCCCCAATTTATTTATTCATCATTTCTCACACCTTCAAGTTGATGGGGGTGATGGGACCTGGACCCCTAAAAGGAAAAGACCAAGTCTTTGAAAGTAATGCAGTGTATATTTTCCCATACGTTGAGCAACCCAGATCTCTGGCATCTTGCCCAAGGCATCTGGCCCATGTCAGACCATCTAGATATTTGACAGTCCTTTCACAGTTTCTCTCTGCTCACCCCAGCTCACTTAATTCTCTTTCACAGTCCTCTCCGCCCTCCCTGACTACTTTACTCCTTCTACTATTGCCCTGGTCCACCCCAGGTTATTGATCACTCCTTCATCCTATCCAGATCTTTTCACTGTATTTTTTTTTCTATATAAGTATCAGACAGGTCCCTATTAAGTTGCAGGTTCACTAGGAAGTGTGCCCACTCTTACTGGCATTACTACAAAGTGCTCCTCAATTGGAAGGTACGAATGTGTGAATTCATTCCAGGTGGATGTTGCCCTGTACCCTAATATTTTGGGGTTCCCAGAAACCTGAAACTGCATCAAAGTTGTAGTTAAATTCCCATTTCTTCAAGAAACCTTTCCCTATTACCTCAATACTTGTGCTTTCCCTCTATTTAGTATGTCTATTTTTTCCTGTTACTGTATCTAATTATTCCTTTTCCAAATATTTTCCTATTTTCTCCCTCAATAGACTATGAGCTTCTTGAAAACAGAGACTGTCTTTCACCTTTTTTCTCCTAGAATTTAGTAGACAGCTTGTCACAAAGTAAGCATTATATAATACGTACTTTACAACTGATGGATAGGAAATTATGATGAATAAAATCAAGATCGGAAGCATTTAGTAATATTGTCATGATCCAGTTCTTGTACTTATCAGAAGTAAATTTTTTAAAATGGTTTTAACATAACACAATTTCACAAATATATGTAAATTTATGTATACATATATGCATTAGCATAACACAATCTGACGTGTGTGTGTGCGTGCGTGTGTGTGATTCTCTTGGGTTATTACTATTGCTGTTGGACTGCATTCTACATAGAATGTTGCTTGTTGAGTATGTAACTTATTGAGAAAGGGCTTGATATTGGGGCCAGATTTCTACCTAAAGAGAAAAAAATTCTTATTTTTAAATATATAATTTATTTATTTTCAGTTTTTATCTTCAGTTCACTTTCACAAGAATTAGAAAAACAAATTCTTGAATTGGAGATTCACTTTCCAGTGAGTGACACTGATGGTATTTTCAAATAAATAATCTTACTCTTTCCTTTTTCAGATAGTCTCTGAAATGATTAACTACAAGTTCACAGATACAACAGGTGGTAAGATTGCCCCTGCTTTCTCCCAGAACCAAGATTAAAATTTCCCCAACAATTCCTCTGAAACCACTTATGGATGAAAATGAATCCAGTACACCAGAGGTGAACCACCTAAGTAAGATTTCTTATGCCTGCCAGACTGTTCACGCCTTTTTGTCCTCTGGAGTAGTATCATTCTCCTTTTAAAATCTCTTTGCTTAAACTAAAATTACATTAAAATGAATAACATAAATTATAAAAATGTGCCTGAGTCAGTTGGTGAGTATGAATTTTTTTTTGTATTTAGATTTGTTTATTTAAGTTTTCAACATTCATTTCCACAAAATTTTGGGTTCCAAATTTTCTCCCCATTTATCCCCTCCTCCCACCCCAAAACGCTGAGTATTATAATTATTCCAATCACCAATCTGTCCTCCCTTCCAACATCCCTTCCCTTATCCCCCTCTTCTCTTTTGTCCTGAAGGGCAAGATAAATTTCTATACCCCATTACCTGTATTCCCTAGTAGCAAGAACAGTACTCAACAGTTCCTAAAACTTTGAGTTCCAGCTTCTCTTCATCCCTCCTTCTCCACCCATTCCCTTTGGGAAGGCAAGCAATTCAATATAGGCCATATCTGTGTGGTTTTGCAAATGACTTCCATAATAGTCGTGTTGTGTAAGACTAACTATATTTTCTTCCATTCTATCCTGCCCCCCGTTTCTTCTATTCTGTTTTTTGATCTTGTCCCTCCCCAAGATTGCTCCTCTTCCCACTGCTCTCCCTTCCATCATCCCCCCACCCTGCTTATCCCCTTCTCCCCCACTATCCTGTATTGTAAGATAGGGTTTCATACCAAAATGAGTGTGCATTTTATTCCTTCCTTCAGTTAAATGTGATAAGAGTAAGTTTCATGTTTTATTCTCTCACCTCCCCCCTTTTCCCCTCCACTGAAAAGTCTTTTACTTGACTCTTTTATGAGAGAAAATTTGCCCCATTCCATTTCTCCCTTTCTCCTCCCAATATATTTCTCTCTCACCCCTTAATTTCATTATTTTAAGATATGATCCCATGTTATTCAATTCACCCTGTGCTCTGTGTGTGTGTGTGAGTGTGTGTGTGTGTGTGTGTGTGTGTGTGTGTGTAATCCCACCAACTACCCAGATACTGAAAAAAGTTTCAAGAGTTACAAACATTGTCTTTCCATGTAGGAATGCAAACAGTTCAACTTTACTAAGTCCGTTATGACTTCTCTTTTCTGTTTACCTTTTCATGCTTCTCTTCATTCTTGTGTTTGAAAGTCAAATTTTCTTTTCAGCTCTGGTCTTTTCATCAAGAATGCTTGAAAGTCCTCGATTTCATTGAAAGACCATTTTTTCCCCTGAAGTATTATACTCAGTTTTGCTGGGTAGGTGATTCTTGGTTTTAGTCCTAGTTCCTCTGACTTCTGGAATATCATATTCCACGCCCTTCTATCCCTTAATGTAGAAGCTCCTAGATCTTGTGTTATCCTGATTATATTTCCACAGTACTTGAATTGTTTCTTTCTAGTTGCTTGCAATATTTTCTCCTTGATCAGGGAACTCTGGAATTTGGCCACAATGTTCCTAGGAGTTCCTCTTGTAGGATCTCTTTCAGGAGGGGATCAGTGGATTCTTTCAATACTTATTTTGCCTCCTGCTTCTAGAATATCAGGGCAGTTTTCCTTGATAATTTCATGAAGGATGCTGTCTAAGCTCTTTTTGTGATCAAGGCTTTCAGGCAGTCCCATAATTTTTAAATTGTCTCTCCTGGATCTATTTTCCAGGTCAGTTGTTTTTCCAATGAGATATTTCACATTATCTTCCATTTTTTCATTCTTTTGTTTTTGTTTTGTGATTTCTTGGTTTCTCATAAAGTCATTAGCCTCCATCTGTTCCATTCTAATTTTTAAAGAACTATTCTCTTCAGCGATCTTTTGGACTTCCTTTTCCATTTGGCTAATTCTGCTTTTTAAGCATTCTTCTCCTCATTGGCTTTTTGAACCTCTTTTGCCAATTGAGTTAGCCTATTTTTAAAGGTGTTATTTCCTTCAGTGTTTTTTTTTTTGGGGGGGGTCTCCTTTAGCAAGCTGTTGACCCACTTTTCATGCTTTTCTTGCATCTCTCTCATTTCTCTTCCCAATTTTTCCCCCACTTCTCTTACTTGATTTTCAAAATCCTTTTTGAGCTCTTTCATAGTCTGATCCCACTGAATATTTATTTTGGATGTTTGGAATACAGAAACCTTGACTTCTATGTCTTTCCCTTATGGTAGCATTGTTCTTCCTCATCTGAAAGGATGGGAGAAGATATCTGTTCATCAAGAAAGTAACCTTCTATAGTCTTATTTTTTTCCCCTTTTTTGGGCATTTTCCCAACCAGTTAGTTGACTTTTGGGTCCTTTGTCAAGAGTAGGATATACTCTGGGAATCTGTGAGATCTCAGTTCTTCCAATGTGGCACGATCAAGAGTGTACTGCTCTGGACGCAGAGAGAGATTTTTGTGCCCAGTATCTTTGTACATAAGTCTCCATAGCCACCTGGCCTCCAGTTCCCAAGTCAGCACTGGGGGCTGATTTTCAGATAAGCTGGATGGGCAGCGACCACATTCAGTGCGAGACGAAGACCAGCTCCCCCAGGGCCTCCACACTGGGTGGAGGCAAGAATCAATCTTCAGTGCCCCCAGGGGTTTTAACGCTCCAAAAATATATGCGGCTGCTGCGAGTAGCCTCTGAGTCGGCTGCCTGCTGCTGGAGCTATGGGAAGGCCCTTCTCCCTTCTGGAAAAACCCACTCACTGACCTTTGGAGCCTGTGGGTTGAGGGATCTTAGAACCTGCTGCTGCTGGGACTGGGGATTCCACGGCTGGAGATTCTGCCCCCAAGGGCTGTTCCCGCATCACGGGGCCAAGGCTGGGCTGGGCTCTGTGCTCGGCTCCACGTCTGGTGCAACCCACATTCCTGTGGGCCTTTCAGGTCACCCAGGGCTGGAAATCTCCTCCACTGTGTTGTTCTCCACTTCTGCTGCTCCAAAATTTGTTGAGAGTCCCTCTCTACAGGTACTTTATGGGCTGTGAGGGAGACCTTGCATATGTGTGTCTTTCTGCTTCACCATCTTGGCTCCACCTCTCTCTGAGTATGAAATTTTGAAACTAAAACTATCAACTTCATTTATATTATCCAACTTTATGGAATACATATTGGATCATTTTTATTTTACTTTAATCTTGTTCTATATTGCCCTTTCTACTTCAAAATTTTGGCCATTTCCTTTTGTTGAAAGAAAACTATTTTTGGTAATTAACTTTCATTTCATATTGGTCTTTCCTTATTTAACTCTTTCTTTACATTGCTTTATTTCCTATGTTGGCTTAATTTCTATTGGTTTCTTGATTATTTTTCGCTGTCCTGTTTTTTGTCTGTACATCATACTGTTTCTTTAATACTGAACAAAATTTTCATTATTAAATTTCTTTTTATTCTCATGAGTTTTCACTGTGATAAGTTTTACTCATTTTTCCATGTTCATGACATTCTAGTGATTTTTATATTTGGTACTGGTGCTGTTGATATCTGAAGTAATGTGTTATCCTTTTATATGTTACCTTTCACTGAATTACTTGCAGAATACATTTTAAAAGTTTCTTTATGAATTGTTTCGTTATCCTTAGAACCATTCTTTATTTGCTGCAATAAGTTCTTATGTATGGCATATGATTCCTCTGTTTCTAAATATATCTACATACATTTGCTCCAACACATGGTTAATAATTTTCCCTCCGTGTTTACTTAAGTAACATATTTTCTTTCCATTAAACTTTCTTTATATTTGTATTCAGATCTAGTTTCTTTTATTTTCTGTTCAGGTCGTTCAATTTTAATTTTATTTTTGTTGATTCCATTTTAAACTTTTGGGTTAAAATTGAACATGCAGTTTCCTAGACTCATTGCTTACAGCTAGTAAACTGAAAAAAGTCTCCTAATGGACTAGGTAAATTGTGGTGCTCCTCTTATGCAGAATTTTAGTGTTTACATATCTGTCCTCCACTCACTACCAAAGGAAAATTCAGAAAATACAATCATGGTGAGGATCACAAGTCTGAATTTCCAAATAGGAAATGATCTCCAGGAATGTTAGAAAATTTTCTTCCTTCTTTCCTTCCTTCCTTCCTTCCTTCCTTCCTTCCTTCCTTCCTTCCTTCCTTCCTTCCTTCCTTCCTTCCTTCCTTCCTTCCTTCCTTTTTTTCTTTCTCATCAAAAGGAGTACATTGTAGGTAGGATGCACAGACCATTTTTTAATACCCTAAGTTATCCTATTTTCCCCACCATATATAATGCAATAAGAATTTTAAGAGTTATAATAGCAATACTAGTCAATGTAGCCCCATCCTTAGAGAATACTCATCTTCCCTTCCTGGTGTTTATAGAAAGACTGCATTGGAATACCCTGCTAGTCCTTATTTCAATAAGTTAAACTTTTGGGAGTTTATTTCTAGACATTGTGTAGCTGAAGGTACTGTGGTAATAGTAAGAAGTTTTCTAACATTTAAAAAAATATATGTGTATATTTTTAATTCAGTAAATTATTTTAATACTCATTGTTTTTACCTTACTTTGTAACATGTCCAATTTTTCTCCCCATCTCTCCTCTCCTCCTACCTTCTAATACCTTACACTCTTATTACCCCACCCTCAATGTACCCTCCCTTCTATCACACCCCACCCTTCCCTTATCCCCATCTTCTCTCTTTTCTTGTAGGGCAAGATAAATTTCTGTATCCCATTATCTGAGTTTCTTATTTCCTGGTTATACACCACAATAATTCTCCACATTCATTCCTAATACTTTGAATTCCAACTTCTCTCCCTCCCTACCCATCACCACTGAGAAGGCAAACAATTCAATACAGACTAAATATGTGTCGTTTTGCAAGACTTCCATAATAATCTTGCTGTGTAATACTAACTATATTTCCCTCTGTCCTACTCTATCCCTGCTTGTTTTTTTATTCCTTCATTTGACTTTGTCCCTTCCCCACAGTGTTTATTTCTAGTTAATCTCGTCTCCCATTTGTCTTCCCTTCTATCACTCTCCTCACCCTACTTGTTACCTACTCCCCTACTTTCCTGTAGTGTAAGATAGATTTTCATACCGAATTGAGTGAGCATGTTATTCCCTTCTTAAGCCATATGTGGAGACAGTAGATTCACTTTACCCTCTCCCCTTCTCCCTTTCCTCCTCCATTGAAGAAGATTTTTCTTATCTCTTTTATGAGTTAGAGCCTGCCCCATTCCATTTCTCCCTTTCTCCTCCCAGTATTTTCCTCCCTCATCCCTTAGTTTTTATTTTATTTTTTTGTGAATATCATCTCTCTGATTCAACACAATCTATACTCTTTGTCTATGTGTGTGTGTGTGTGTGTGTGTGTGTGTGTGTGTGTGTGTGTACAATCCCTCCTCCTACCCAAATACTGAGAAAAATCTCAAGACTTACAAATATTTTCTTTCCATGTAGTGAAGTAAACAGTTCAGTTTTAGAAAGTCTTTTATGGTTTCTCTTTCATTTTTACCTTTTCATGCTTCTCTTGATTCTTGTATTTGAAAGTCAGATTCTCTCTTCAGTTGTGGACTTTTCATCAAGAATGCTTGAAAGTTCTCTATATCATCGAATGACCATTTATTCCCTTGAAGTATTATACTCAGTTTTGCTGGGTAGGTGATTCTTGGTTTAAATCCCAGTTCCTTTGACTTCTGGAATATCTTATTCCAAGCCCTTCGATCCATTAATGTTGAAGCTGCCAGATTCTGTGTTATTCTGATTGCATTTCCACAATTTTTGAATTGTTTCTTTCTAGCTGCTTGCAGTATTTTCTCCTTGACCTGGGAATTCTGAAATTCGGCCGCAATATTCCTAGGAATTTCTCTCTTTGGGTCTCTTTCAGGAGGTGATTGGTGGATTCTTCCAATATTTATTTTGCCCCCTGGTTCTAGAATAGCAGATCAATTTTCCTTGACAATTTCATGGAAGATAATTTCTAGGTTTTTTTTTTGATCATGGCTTTCAGTTAGCCCCATAATTTTTAAATTGTCTCTCATGAATCTATTTTCCAGGTCAGTTGTTTTTCCAATGAGATGTTTCACATTATCTTCTACTTTTTCAAACTTTTGGTTTTGCTTTTTAACTGGTTGGTTTATCTCATAGTCATTCAATTCTCTGAACTCAATTCTTTCTTTTTTTATTAATTTTATTTATTTTTAGTGTCCTACAATCACTACCATAAAGCTTTTTCCCACTACCTACCCTCCATCTCCCCACTCTCTCCCCAAGATGGCATACAATTCTATATAGGATCTACACATGCATTCCTATTGAATACATTTTCACTATAGTCATGCTCTGAAGAAAAACGAAAATGAATGGGAGAAATCATATAACAAAAGAAAACATAATTAAAATAAATGATTTGCTATGTTCTGCGATTGAATTCGATAGTTCTTTCTCTGGATGTGAAAGGCATTTTACTTTAGAAGACCATTGGGATTTTTTTTTAAGCCCTTGCATTGCTATGAAGTTCCAAGTCTACCAGAAAAAAACTCTCACACACTGTGGTCGTTGCCATGCACAAAGTTCTCCTGGTTCTGCTCCTTTCTCTCAGCATCAGATCATATAAGTCTTGCCAGGCCTCTCTGAAGTCTTCTTGTTCATCATTTCTTATAGCGTAATAGTATTCCATTACATTCATATACCATAACTTATTCAGCCATTCCCCAATTGATGGGCATCCCTTTCATTTCTAATTTTTGGCCACTAAAAAGAGTGCTGCTATAAATACTTTTGTACATGTGGGATCCTTTCCCATTTTTATGATCTCTTGGGAGTACAATCCTAGAAACGATATTGCTGGGTCAAAGGGTATGCACATTTTTGTAGGCCTTTGGGCATAGTTCCTAATCACTCTCCAGAATGGTTGGATGAGCTCACAGCTCCACCAACAATGAGCTAGTGTTCCAACTCTCACACATCCTCTCCAACATTTATCATCTTCCTGTTTTGTCATGTTTGCCAATCTGATAGGTGTGGTGTGGTACCTCAGAGTTGTTTTGATTTGCCTCTCTCTAATCAAAAGTGATTTAGAGCATTTTTTCATATGATTATAGATATCTTTAATTTCTTCTTCTGAAAATTGCCTGTTCATATCCTTTGACCATTTATCAATTGGGCAATGACTTGTATTGTTGTACATTTGACTCAGTTCTCTATATATTCTAGAAATGAGGCCTTTATCCCCAAGATTAGCTGTAATCGGTTCTCTCTTTCAAAGAACTATTTTGTTCAGTGAGCTTTTGAACTTTCTCCTCCATTTGGCTAATTCTGCTTTTTAAAGCCTCCTTCTCCTCGTTGGCTTTTTGGATCTCTTTTTCCAATTGAGTTAGCCTCTTTTTGAAATGTGTTATTTTCCTCAGCATTTTTTTGGTTCTCCTTTAGCAAGGTGCTAATTCACTTTTCAAGCTCTTCTAGTACCTGAGACCAGTTTATGTTCTCTTTGGAGGCCCTGGAGGTAGGGGCCTTGCCTTCCTGTGACAGTATGCCTTGTTCTTCCCCATCTGAAAGGATGGAAAGAGACACCTGTTCACCAAGAAAGTAATCTTCTATGGTCTTACTTTTTTCCCTTTTTTGGTCATTTTCCCAGCCAGTTACTTGACTTCTGAATCCTTTGTCAAGAGGATGGTTCTTTTGTCCCTCCTTTCCCCAGTGCTGTGTTCAAGGCTGAGATGTGACTCAGCTGCTCAATATCCTTGGGGCTTTGGGTGGGGGCAGGGCCTTCACTTAGGGTTGAAGTTCAGATCAGTTGCTCCCTACAGCCAGAGATTTTAAGCTGAGCTGCTTGGACAAGGGACCAAGGTTGCTTCCTGGCCACTGTCACTGCCTGCAGTCTGCTGCAGCAGCCTCTGCCATGGCCTGGGGCTATTGCTGGAGGAACTCATTCCCTCTCACCCTGCTGGGAAAGCCCTCTCACACTGACCTTTGGAGCTTTTTTGTTGCTCGTGAGTTGAGGTATCTGGGACCCTCCCTGCTGTTCCCAGCCTCCTGCCCAGAGGTCTGTTCAGGTCCTGTTCCTCCCAGTCCTACATGGTCAGGGCTGGGCTCTGCTTAGCTCAGCATCCCATGCTGTAGACCTTTCCTGTCAGCCTTCCAGGTTACCTTTGGCTGGAAACCTCTTTCACTCTGTTGTTCTGTGGCTTCTGATGGTCTAGAATTTGTTGAGAGTCATTTTTTACAGGTATTTTGTGGGTTATGGGGAAGAGCTAGAGTATATGTGTCTTTCTACTCTGCCATCTTGGCTCTGCCCACAGTTTCCTAACTTTTTAAGGAATCAGTAGAACTAATGACTCAAGAGATGTTGAAGCCAAATGGGGACACTATTTCTTTTTAAAAATTTATTTCTTTTAAGTTTTCATTATTCACTTTCACAAAATTTTGAATTTCAAATTTTCTCCTCATCTCCCCCCTCCTCCCACCCCAGGATAGCATGTATTCTGATTACCCTTTCCTCCAATCTGACCTCCCTTCTATCACCTCTTATCCTTCCCTTCTATTTTTGAATAGGGAAAGATCGATTTATATATGCCATTGTCTGCCTCTCTCTCTCTCCCTCTGTGTGTGTGTGTGTATATACATATGTATATACGCTATTCCCTAGTTCCATGTTGAAACAATTTTTAACATTCATTTTTAAAACTTTGAGCTCCATATTCTCTCCTTTCCCCTCTCCCCACTCACCCTCATTGAGAAGGCAAGCACCTCGAGATAGGTTACACATGTATAGTCATTCGAAACGCTTCCCTAACAGTCATGTTGTAAAAGATTAACTATATCTCCCTCTATCCTGTCCTGCCCTCCATTTATTCTCTTCTCTCCTCTAACCTGTCCCTCTACAGAAGTGTTTGCTTCTGATTACCCATTCCTTCAGTCTGCCATTCCTTCTAATTTCTCCCCATATCTTATCCCCTTCCCCCCTGCTTTTCTGTAGGGTAAGACACATTTCCATATCCAATTGAGTCTGTATGCTAATCCCTCCTGAAGCCAAATACAAGGAAAGGAAAGCTCCCTTATTCCCCTTCATCTTCCCCTCCATTGTAAAAGCTCTTTCTTGCCTCTTTTATGTGATATGATACACACACACATATATAAATATATATATGTATACACACACATATATACATATACATATACATATACATATGTATATATATATATATATATATATATATATATATATATATTCCCTCCTATTATCCTAATATTGAGAAAGGTGTCAGGAGTTACAAATATCATCTTTTCATTTAGAAATATCAACAGTTCAATCTTAATAAGTCCCTTATAGTTTCTCTTTCCTGTTTACCTTTTCAGGCTTCTTTTAACTCTTGTTTTGAAAGTCAAATTTTCTAATCACTTCTGGTCTCTTCAACAAAAATACTTGGAAGTCCTCTATTTCATTGAAGTTCCATTTTTCCCCCTGAAGTATCATACTCTGTTTTACTGGGTTGGTGATTCTTGCCTCAAATCCTATCTCCTTTGACCTCTGGAATATCATATTCCACGCCCTCCGATAACTTAATGTAGAAACTTCTAGATCTTGTGTTATCCTGATTGGGTTTTCACAATACTTGAATTGTTTCTTTCTGCTTGCTGGTACTGTTTTCTCCTTGACGTGGGAATCCTGGAAACTGCTGTATTCCTAGGAGCTTTCCTTTTGGGATCTCTTTCAGGATGTAAGTAGTGGATTCTTTCCAGTTCCATTTTACCCTCTGATTCTAGAGTATCAGAGCAATTTTCCTTGATAATTTCTTGGAAGATGATGCCTATGCTCTTTTTTTATTATGGCTTTCAGATAGTCCAATAATTTTAAAATTCTTTCCCCTGTGTCCATTTTCCATATCACTTCTTCTTCTAACGAGATATTTCACGTTGTCTCCTATTTTTCTGTTCTTTTGATTTTGTTTTATAATTTCTTGATTTCTCATGGTGTCATTAGCTTCCATCTGGTCCATTCTAATTTAGAAGAAATTATTTTCTTCAGTGAGCTTTTGGACGTCTTTTTTTCTTTTGGCCAATTCTTCTTATAAGGTATTTTTCTCCTCATTAGTTTTTTGGATCTCTTTTTCCATTTGGGTTAGTCTAATTTTAAAGACATTAGTTTCCTTAGCATTTTTTATGCATTTCCTTTAGCAGGCTGTTGACTCGTTTTTTATGATTTCTTGCATCACTCTCATTTATCTTCCCTATTTTTCACTTACTTCTCTTACTTGATTTTCAAAATCTCTTTTGAACTCTTCCATGGTCTGAGACCAATTCATAGTTTTCTTTGAATCTTTGGATGAAGGAACTTTAACTTTTTTTTCTCCTTCTGGTTGGATGTTTTGATCTTCCTTGTCATCGATGATGTAAGAAAATAACTCTTCACTGAGAACATAAGAATCTATTGTCTGTTTCTTTTCACCCACCATTCCCTCATCTTCCCAGTCAATTATTTGAATTTTGGGCTCTTTTTTTAAATTAGGAGGTCCAGAGGCAGCTTCTGCTTCAGCAGTGGGTGTCACAGTCCTGGGGCTGAGGCCAGAGAGGGGGCCAGGGCTGGGTCTGGGACTGGGGCTGGACCATGCTCCTTCTCAGCCAGGTGAGAGACCCTTTCCACTGACCTTATAAACTGTCTTTGGTGTTGTGTATTGAGAAGTCCAGAAACCACAACAGTCACCAGCGATTCAGTCTACTAAGAGCTGTTCCAGCTCCTTTCATGCAGGGCATAGTGACACACTATGCTCCACTGTCAGCCCTGTGTGATAGACCTTCCTGTCAATCTTCCCAATTGCCTTGGCTTGGAAATTTTCTTCAGTCTGTCATTTTGTTATTTCTTCTGCTCTAGAATTTGTTTAGAGTAATTGTCTACAGGTTTTTTGAGGGATTTGGGGGGAGAGCTCCAGCAGATCCCAGCTTCTGCTGTACCATCTTGCCTTCACCCCCTGGGACCTCACTTCTTTACAGTGAATGAAGTTGCTCTGTTGTGAGTTTCTCATTTGGAAGATTGGGTAGCTGCCTTTGTCCCATCAAGTCAACATGTGTTTTGTGAACGCATAATACTTCTTTTTGTCCTCAATTTACTCTTTCCTTAATTGAGGTTAACTTAAGTCCAAGAAGGCAATGGTCAAATGAACTGAAGGTCCATCAGAATCTTCAGAGTTTCTATCTACAACTAGAGTTATTAGCAAAGTTATTAGGGACAGTAGTACCCATAGAAAGCTACCAACATAATACGGTATCTCTTGCTATTATTTGCTTTCTTCTTGTTCTCCCTCCCCTGCTTCATTGAGAAGGCAAGCAATTTGACATATGTCATACATGTGTAGTCATGCAAAACTCATTTCCAATTAAGCCCTTTTTGTGGAAAAAATACACAGACAAAAAAATCTCAAGAAAAATAAAGAAAAGCTATCTTTGATCTGCATTCAGGTTCTACAAGTTCTTTCTCTGGAAATGAGCAAACATCTTTCATCATAAGCCCTATGAAATTGTCTAAGATCATTGTATTGCTGAGAATAGCTAAGTTAGTATATATAAATCATATATAGTATATGTACGTATGTTTATTTTATATATTTATGTATACTATACTATGTGCATAATATATACGAATTATATGTATATATACACATATGTATACATGTATGTATATATATATATATACTATATATAAATTATAACACAATGGTGCTGCTACTGTGCATAATATTTTCTTGGTTCTGCTCATTTGACTTTACATCAGTTTATATAAGTCTTTCCATGCTTTTCTGAGATCATCCTGCTCATCATTTCTTCTTTTTAAATAGTATTTTATTTTTTCCCACAATTTGAAATTAAAAAATTATTTCTTATTTCTTCTCTTTTTTCTTTCTCCTTCCTTCCTTTTTCTCTGTGAACAGTTTTATTTGAGTCAATGTGAAAATCATTTTTCTTGATTTAGTTCTAGGTATTGTCTTCTTCATCCAGACAGGAGCAGGTATACTAGGAAACTTCTTTCTCCTTTGCCATTATATCATCGGTTTCCTAAATAGGAACAGGCTGCGGCCCATAGACTCCATTTTTTTCCACTTGGCCTTGGCCAACTCCATAGTGCTTATTTCCAAAGGAGTCCCTCAGACAATGGCTAGCTTGGGGCTGAAAAATTTCCTGGATCGTATGGGGTGTAAACTGATTCTTTTCCTCCACCGAGTGGTCCGTAATGTGTCTCTTGCCATCGCTTGCTTTCTGAGTGGTTTTCAGATCATCATCATCAGTCCCATTAAGTTTTCACTATGGCCAAAACTAAAAACTCAAGCCTCAGATTATATTATCCCCTTTTGTCTTTCTTGCTGGATACTACACATACTGATGAATAGCTTTATGCTTATAAATATGGAGAAGTTTATGGAGAGGAGTAATAACACAAAGATATGGAATATAAGATTCTGTACAGAGCTTGCTCCAGCATCATTCAAACTCTCAGTATTTGTAATTGTATACTGTATTCCTAACTTCCTGTGTGTGGGTTTTATGGTCATGGCCAGTGGATACCTGATGCTTCTCCTGCAGAGACATCATCAGCAAGTCCAGCATATTCACAGCTCCAATCAATTATCAAGAAGGTCTCCTGAGATTAGAGCTACCTGCACCATTTTTGTGTTGGTGAGCACCTATGTTTCTTTCTACTCAGTCAATTCTCTTTTGTCATTTTTTCTCTTTTTTTTTTGATAAATATTATCAGTGGCTGATTCCCACATCAGCCCTCTTGGCTGCATGTTTCCGAGCCATCAGTCCATTTGTGCTTATTAGCCAGGATTCCCAAA